>NC_055999.1:32413106-32716170 GCF_018446385.1 Zingiber officinale | reverse complement strand
TTAAACGAGAAGATCAAGCTTTGGAGTATTAGGGGTCGTTCATCAAGAATAGGACAGATCTGAACCATCCAGTGAAGATCTGGCCCATCCAACCTAATGAGGAGGAGATCTCAGCCATAGATGAAGATCCAGAGGTTTTGATCCAGATCTGAGTTCATATAGCCATTGATCCAGCCCGAATTAATCTGGACCGTTCATCGAAGATTGGGCAGATCTGAACCATCCAATGAAGATCTGGTCGATCCAACCTAAGGGAGAGTAGATCCAGACCCTAGATGAAGATCAGTACCTCCAGATCGGATTTTGGATGACTTTTCACCGTTGATCAAGAGTCAAATCAATCACAATCATCCATTCAGATCTGGAACATATTCAAAACAGAAGCTACAATAGCTTCCAGGCTTTGTCGATCCTCCATAGCGCTGTTCTTCATCCCGACGCGCATCTTCTTCTGGATTTCGGTGCCAATTCCTTCTCCAATCAACCTCTCGAGTTTCAACTTCATTGTAGAGCTTCATGGCAGCACATCCCGATCATCTGGAGCCATCGGCGGGTGTTCTCTCCGGTGGAATTCTCATCTCGACATCTCACTGTTCACCTCAGATTTGGAGGTGTTCCTCCTAATCTGAGCTCCGATTCCCATCAGAAACGTTCGGCGATGGTCCTCCGGCGTTGCTGAGCTTCATCCGACCACAATCCGCAATCCGTAGCCTCCATTCTAGATTCAGAGGTCAAGGTTTGAAGATTTCCAGATTTTCCGCATTTTTGGGTTCCGGGATGTTCTTATCTCGCCGGGGGTGGTCCGCCGGTGTAGTTGAGCATACTTGAACTGAGAAGCAGCTGAGATTCTCCACTAAGGTCTAGAGTTGGGTGGTCTCGACTTTGGCACTCTTGTGTGACGACAAGAGTGTGCAGCTTGGTAGATTGGTTGTGAGTTGGATCGGTTAGGGTTTATTTCATTTTGTTATTGTTTTTACAGCTTAGAACATATTCCTTTATGTTTGTTATGGTTTAGCAAGTAATCTAGCATTTTATTTCATAGTTGAAGCTTAATTTGTGTTTATTTGATATTTGGTTAATTGTTTAGTGTTTAAGTTTTAAGCTAGGGTTTAATTTCTGTTTAGATCAGATTTAATTCCTTCTTGTTATTTCATACTTGATTTAATTAAATGCTTTAGATTATGTTCCTTTTGTGTCTTGTTATTTTATTCTTAGTTTAAGAGTGTGTTAATGATTTAATCACAACGTAGGGTGACAATACGTTATGGTTGGATTATTGGCACCTAGTTAGGTTTTCTTTATGCATTAGATAATTTCATATTCGCTATGCTTTTTATTTATCCAGTTTAGATTCAAAGCATCAACCCCCCATTTATATGAAAACCCCAAACATAGGAATAAAATACAATCCTAGATTATATCCTACCGTTTGTTCCTCAAGATCGATCCTGGGCTCGTTACTACAACATTATTACAAAATTAAAGGGTTCAGTGGAATATACATTTGTACAATTTGATTAGCGGGTGTGACAGATTTGCTTATCATTCACCCCCCTAGCACTTTTCGATCCAATAATTAGTATCAAAGCGGGGTCGCTTCGATTTGGTGCAAGCACCAATCAAGCATATTTTTTGTGTTGATTTTTAGTTTTTCGGAGTCGATCGTAATCGGTATTATTGTCGCCTTATGATCTAGTTTTTTCGTAATCGAATTTTTCCTCGAAGTTGTAGCAATACCACTCGAGTTCGCGTGTTTATTTTTTTTAATCCACACTACTAAATCCAAGACCTAGTCTTAGAATCTTTGTTGTTTATTTTTCTATGTGCGAGATTCATTTCTCAAATGGCCCATCAAGAAGGCTATAGCACAACCCGACCACCGCTCTTCTCTGGGGAAGACTTCGGCTACTGGAAGGGCCGAATGAAGTCCTACCTCCAAACTCAGTTTGAGGTATGGATGATCATCAAGACCGGCATCTCTCTTCCACTCGACGGCTCGGGAAAACTGGTACCATGCGAGAACTGGGATGTTAGCATAATCAAGAAGGTTGAGGCCAATACCAAAGCGGTCTGCACCCTCCAATGTGGACTAACAAAGGAGGAGCTGAACCGCATCGACCTATTCTTGAGCGCCAAAGAATTGTGGGAAAAGCTGATCTAGTTGCACGAGGGCACGTCTGACACAAAGGTGAGTAAGCGTGACTTACTGTTTAATAAATTATATAACATTAAAATGCAGGAAGGTGAGATGGCTAGCTAGCTTCATGCCCGTATACAAGATCTGCTAAATGGACTCCACGCAATTGGACAGAAAGTGGAGAACTGCTATGTCCTAAGGTATGCCCTAAATACCTTTCCAAGGAATACCTTGTGGGCATCCATGGTAGATGCTTACAAGGTATCCAAGGATTTATCTTTAATTAAATTTGACAAATTGTTTTCTAAATTTGAATTACATGAACAAATTAATGCTCGATCGGTCGAGAAGGGTATAGCTTTGATTGTAGGTACAAGCAGAGCGCGGTAACCAAAAGCAAGATGCATAACCCAGTCCGAGTCCAAAGATGAATCAGATTCAGAAGGCGATGATGAGATTACTACCGAGCTCATAAAGCTCATACGAAAGATGTACAAAAAGAAAAAGGTGACTCAAACAAACATGAAGGTCAAGACTGGAGTTACATGTTACGGCTGCAACCCGAAGGGACACTACAAGCCGGATTGTCCAAACCAGAAGCAACAAAGAAGGAAAGTGTTGAAGGCAACTTGGTATGAGTCATCAGATGAATCTGAGTCCGACAAAGAAGAACAAGCAAGCTTCCTCGCTCTACCAGTACAAGCACATGTTGCCGAAACTGAGTCTGAGCGAAGCCACGAATCCGTATCCATTTCTGAAGGGCCTAACCCCACTGTAAGTTCTCTATTCTTCAGGACTCAATTAGAAGAATTATAAAACTTAATTCCTTATTTGTTAAAGAAATTGGCTAAATCTAACGTCCGAGTCAAGTCACTCCAAAAGGAGGTAACAACCCCTAAGGAAGTGACTAACTCGAGTCCTTTGACTGAGCCAGTTCAAATTGGAAGCTCAACTCAAGCCCAACAACTCGAGGAATAAAATTTCAATTTGAAAACTCAAGTTAAAGAACTTAAAGACACATGGGAATAGTTCACGTTGGGTTCCTAGAATCTTAATCTGATTCTTGGAAAACAAAGAGTCATTTACAATAAATCCGGACTTGGGTTTAAGCGTAAACAAAAATTCAAATCATATTTGTCAATTATAAATAGATCAAATAGAAACATAGTCCAAGCATGGATCCCTAAGTCGAATTTGGTTAATCAAGCTGGACTTGGACTATATTGGGTCCCCAAGGATCAAATCCACTACCTTGATAGACCCTATCGAGGCTATGATCTAGGGGGAGCCAATAAAAAAACTATTTTTATCGATAGATAGATTTGTTTGATGCTTTCTTTACAGTTTACATGATACATGCTTAGATTAGGCTAGTTAAGGACCTAGGCATGATTTATACTTGACTAGTTAGACCGAGAAGTTAAAATAAGGAAATTAAATATTAAATTTCTTTGAAAGACTTTGTCTAGAAGTGGTGGATGATCTCATACCCAAGAAGGTGCAGGACCGTTGGGCCGGCTAGGAGGGGGTTGTTGGATATCCTGCTAACACAAAAAGAAAACAAACCCTCCTCGAACTCTTTAGGCTAACACTTGCATAATTAAGTCTTTAAGCAGATAAATTAAAATCATAAAGAAAAGCGAGGCACAAACGATTTACTTGGTTACAACCGATGTGGTTGTTAATCCAAGGAAGATTAAGCTCAATAAAACTCCTTCAGGCGGAGAAGCCTCGTACAGCGTTGAAGTGCAGAAAACAGAAGCTTAGACTAAAAGAGAGTGTGCAAGCACTGGATTTACAATCAGTGAGTTCTGTCTAAGCTTCTGGACCAAGGCTATATTTATAGTCTTGGTCCGGGCGCCTGGAAGGGTTCCGGGCGCCCTGGGGGGATAAATTTTATCCCCCAACGGTCGGATCGAGTCAAAACTCGATCCTGTTGAAAAGTCGATTCCGGGCGCCCGGAAGGGTTCCGAGCGCCCCGGTCGGTTCCGGGCGCCCGGAGCCCTAAGGTCAACATAAGTTGACTTTTCGACTCCGGTTCAGCTCGTCTCGATCCAGCTCATCTCGGTCCGGGTCTGTTCGCTCCGGCTCCGTTTGCTTGGGTGATCTCGGCCTTCCGGAATAGGGCTCACCCGAACCCATGTTCCGGCCTTCTCGAGCGTGCTTCCCTCCGGCTTCTCGTCCCTCGGAATTGCCGCGTGTTCCTTCTCGTCCACCAGCGTACTCATCCGCAGTCTTCGTCCCTCAGTCGCACCCCGTGCCGACCTTCGCGCTAGCTACGTCTCTTGCTCCCCGAGCAATCTTCCGCTCCGGCTTTCGTCCCTCGAAACCACCGCGCGCACTTCCTTCTCGTCCGCCGGTGTACTCTTCCGCAGCACCTCGTCCCTCGGACGGACAACGTGCCATCCTTCTCGCTAGCTGCGTCTTCCGCTCGAGTACCTGTGCTCCTAAGCTCCTGCACACTTAGACACAAGGTTAAATACAACGCAGGACCTAACTTGACTTGTTGATCACACCAAAACAACCTTGGGGTTCCAACAATCTCCCCCTTTTTGGTGTGATCAACCCAAGTTAAGCTAGGGACAAAAATAGATATGAAATTAAACAGTTTATTGCAATAACATGCAACATGATAGATAAAATTAAATTTTAACAGAATTAAATTTTAATTTTCTCTACCTCCCCCTAGACTTATACTTTCTCTTCTCCCCCTTTGATCACAATAAAAATGTGGAACAACTAAAATCTAAGGGTTGACAAAAAAAATTTGAAAATATATTTCAATAATTTTCAGGGAAATATTTCTAAATCAAGACAAATTTCTAAGTCAAGAAAAAAATTTTTCAAGTATTCGTCATCAATAATTAAACACTTTCTAAGCCGAAAAATTTATGCAAGAAAATTTAAAAAAATTGATAGCATGAAAAAAAATTTCTATGCATTTATTCATTTTATACTGATACTTATATCAACAAGTTTTAAATTTCCATTTCAATTTTTCATAACTTCTCAAATTACACTTTTTCAAAATTAAAGCCACAGATATTAAACATGCAATAATTTGTATCATGTTAGTTTCTATTATTTTTTGAATTGCAACTTCACAAAAATATTCAAATAGCATAGATTCTAACTTGATAACATTTTTCGACAATATAAAAAATTCTTTCGGCAATGTGCAAAATTCGTTTGAAAGAATATTTTGTAATTTGCCAGAATTTTTTAACAATAAGAATTTGCAGGAATCTATTAATAATAGGTTTCTTAATCCGAAAATATTTTTCGATGAATCAATTTCTAATTCATAAAACTTTTTCAATAAAGTAATTTATAATTCCAAATTTTTAGGACCAGAAAAAGTTTTCGATAATATTTCTAAGTTGCATAATTCTTTCGAAAAACTTCTTTGTGATTCACAAAAGTTTTTTAGCAAAGTTTCCAACTTGCAAAATTCTTTTGTTAAGATATTTTGAAATTCGAAGAACTCTTTCGATAATATTTCAAATTTGCAAGATAAGTTTGACAATTGATTTTCTAATATAAAAAACTCTTTCGATGATTCGCAAAAATTTTCAGGAAATTCTTCGATTGAATCATTCAATTGATCAGAGGTTCGAGTCCATACCTGACTTACCTTGTCAGTAATTGACTCTCCCCCTATCGAGTTGCTTTCTTCCGAAGATTCTCCCCCTTCATCGATCTCGGGATGTACTTCGGCTGTTGTAGTACTTACCTCGATTTCGGACTCTTCTGTCGGTGGCTCGGTGTCTATTGAGGTGTCACCTTCTGAAGGTTCTTCGTAGAGCTGCAAGAACTTTTCCCAAAGTTCTTTTACGCTTTCATAATCTGCGACCTTTATGAAATCTTCCTTTGGTATTACATTCAGAAGATAATATTTTGCTCGCCCATTTGCCATAGACTCCTTACGTTGCTTTTCGTTCCAGAGACGTAGATCGAGTCCTTCTCCGTTCGTGTTCTTTGGTTCTTCATAACCAAATTTCATTATTAAAGAAATATCAGAATCTGAGTTAAGGTATACCTCCATGTTTTGTTTCCAGATGGAAAACTCCCCCTTGAATGCAGGTGGGTAGTCGCTAGCTCCGGCCATCGTTTTGTTGCTTCAGACGGCGGTTAGTCCTTCTGAGGTGAACTCGGCTCTGATACCACTTGTAGGACCGTTGGGCCGGCTAGGAGGGGATTGTTAGATATCCTGCTAACACAAAAAGAAAACAAACCTTCCTCGAACTCTTTAGGCTAACACTTGCATAATTAAGTCTTTAAGCAGATAAATTAAAAGCATAAAGAAAAGCGAGGCACAAACGATTTACTTGGTTACAACCGATGTGGTTGTTAATCCAAGGAAGATTAAGCTCAATAAAACTCCTTCAGGCAGAGAAGCCTCGTACAGCGTTGAAGTGCAGAAAACAGAAGCTTAGACTAAAAGAGAGTGTGCAAGCACTGGATTTACAATCAGTGAGTTCTATCTAAGCTTCTGGACCAAGGCTATATTTATAGTCTTGGTCCGAGCGCCTGGAAGGGTTCCGGGCGCCCTGGGGGGATAAATTTTATCCCCCAACAGTCGGATCGAGTCAAAACTCGATCCTGTTGAAAAGTCGATTCCGGGCGCCCGGAAGGGTTCCGGGCGCCCCGGTCGGTTCCGGGCGCCCAGAATGGTCCCGGGCGCCCGGAGCCCTAAGGTCAACATAAGTTGACTTTTCGACTCCGGTTCAGCTCGTCTCGATCCAGCTCATCTCGGTCCGGGTCTGTTCGCTCCGGCTCCGTTTACTTTGGTGATCTCGGCCTTCCGGAATAGGGGTCACCCGAACCCATGTTCCGGCCTTCTCGAGCGTGCTTCCCTCCGGCTTCTCGTCCCTCAGAATTGCCACGTGTTCCTTCTCGTCCACCACCGTACTCATCCGCAGTCTTCGTCCCTCAGTCGCACCCCGTGCCGACCTTCGCGCTAGCTGCGTCTCTTGCTCCCCGAGCAATCTTCCGCTCCGGCTTTCGTCCCTCGAAACCACCGCGCGCACTTCCTTCTCGTCCGCCGGTGTACTCTTCCGCAGCACCTCGTCCCTCGGACGCACAGCGTGCCGTCCTTCTCGCTAACTGCGTCTTCCGCTCGAGTACCTGTGCTCCTAAGCTCCTGCACACTTAGACACAAGGTTAAATACAACGCAGGACCTAACTTGACTTGTTGATCACACCAAAACAACCTTGGGGTTCCAACAGAAGGCCTAGTGCCTCGCCACATCATGCAAGCCGACATTTAAAATAAATATTTAATTAACTTGTTTTAAAACCTGAGTCTAACCCAAATATAAATCAATCCTTAGATGGAATTTAATTGAAGATTAAAGTTAACCATCTCATAAAATTATTAAGGTTCCCTGATTGATAACTTAGAAAAGGGTGAGATGGACCTAGATTTAAAGTAGTTCCAAATTAATTCAATTAAATTAACTTTGAAAAATTAATGTTTAAATCATAATGAAATTATTTTTTAATTTATTTTCAAAAAGTTAATTATTATTAAGGTTCAAATCATAATTAATTTCAAAATGCTGATTAATTTCAATCAAAGTATTAATTTTTTTAAAAATCATTATTTACAAAATTATAATTTTAAAATCATAATTAAATTTAAAATTATTAGTTTAAATTCTCAAAATCTTAATTAATTTTCAAATCATATGATAATTAATTTTCAAATTATATTTAATTCAAAATCTTAATAATAATTAATTTTAAATCATATTTTCAAGTTATAACTTCAAACTGAATTAATTTTCAAAATTTTAAATGTTTACTCATTTAAGATTCAAACTCACTGAAAATTCAAACTTATCTCAATTTCAAATATTAATAAAATTAAATAAAGTTAACTTCATTTCACACGCACTCATAAGCTGAACATGCTTGATAATCTAGAATATGTGAGATGAAAAATCAGGAAAGTAATAATTTTTATTCTTTTTTTTTTATTTTACATGCTTGGACTTTATGGTCCTTAAAATGTTTAAGGCATTAATCAAGGGAGAGTGAAAGGAGTCAAGTTAAAATTTTTGAAGGGTTAAAGTTGCTTTTATATAAAGTTTTTTTAAAACTAAGTATTTGATAAAATATTTTAAGATTTTTTTAAAAAAAAATTCTTCAAACTAAGTGTTAAAGTTCTCAAAGTCTTTTTAAAGCTAAGTTTTTTTATTTAAAAGGATAAATACTTGAGAAAACAATTATTTTCAAAATAATTAGCTAAGTCTTTGGTAAAATCTATGTGTTTTCAAAGCTAAAAGAATTAAATTTTGTTGAAAAAGTTAAAGTATTTTCAATTTAGCTAAGCATCTCTTCAAAAATTATTTTAAAGCCATGAATATTTTAAAACTTAAGTTCATCTAAATTTTATTGAAAAAGTTAAGTATTTTCAAAGCTAAATTTCCCTAAGAGCCACTCTTCAGGGGGGGCTTAAAGTTAAATAGAAAAAAAAATTCTCTCTTCTTAGTATTCTTTTTGATTTATGTCAAAGGGAGAGAGAATAGTCAAAGTTAAGAAATTAAGAATTTAAAAAAAAATAAAAGGAGCATAGCATAAGTTTTCGTTACATTAATGCTCATGTTTAAATTTCTTTATTTATTGTTTGTTATATTTTTACTTAACTTTGAACTATGTTGCCATAATCAAAAAGGGGGAGATTGTTGGTGCGGGAAGCATCCGACGATCGAACTTGTGTTTTGATTATGGCAAAGAGTTCAAATTAGGTTATTTTTTGATCTAACTTGTTTGAATGAGATTGCAGGAAAGTCATAAGTGTACTTAGGCAAAAGTCCTAGCTGCGGTTAGGCGGGTGGAAAACCCTAGGGGGGTGGTAACCCTAGGTCCTAGGGGGTGGTAACACTGGCCGGAAAGCCTTGGCGGGTCGAGGCCTTCGGGCAAAAGTCCTAGAGTTGGAAACTCTAAGTGAAAATCCTGGTGTCGCGGATCGGGTGGAATGTCTGGGCCGGTCATGGAGCGGACGTCCAGCAAAAAGACCTAAAGACTTGGGCGCTGAGCAAAAGCCCAGTTGATTTGGAGGATCGAACTAGCAACAGGTATATTCTCTTGAGTGGTGTAGGTAAGGGTGCGTTCCCCGCTAAGGGAACAGTAGGTGTCGGTTTGACCTAGGATTTTCGGATATAAATCCAAAGTCAGAATTGGGCAGTCTGATGACTGTCAAACATTTATGTTTATGTTATTATTTTGTGTTATCTTTGTATTGCAGGGTATGCTTGGTATTTTGGGACTAACATATCTTACAGGAACAAAAGAGTAAGTTTTGCCTCGGATGAACAGTACCCGAGGCGCCCTCCATGGAGCTTGGAGGCGCCTTGGGTGCAAGGGCCAAGGAGTCTGCACAGCAGAGCTAGAGGTACCCTCCAAAGGTGCTGGAGGCGCCTCGGACGGGCTTGGAGGCACCCTCGAAGGCATTGGAGGTGTTGGTTAAACCTAGAAAAACGTACTGGTTCTACTGTACAAAAATTTTTGTACAAGTGTCGAACCTTTCCTTAAATAACCTATTGTGTTCTTTAGAAGTTAAATAAGGAATCGCAGACGGAACTTAACATCATTGATTCCAAATTTAACTTATCTGTTCTTAATGGTTTAGATTTGAATCGCAAGCGGAACTTAACACTATTGATTCAAATCTACCTAGGTTATTAATTCCATAAATATTAATTTCCAAAATTGGCTTCCAGGACTGCATGGCGAGGCACATGACCTTCTTGGATATGGGAGCAACCACCACCGCCTAGGCAAAGTCTTTTAATGAAAGCTAATATTTATTTCCTTAAATAACTCTAGGTTAACCAAAAGGAACAATCGAATCACAAGTTCGAAAAAGAAGAAAACACAAACTCGAAAAACTATTTCGAAAAACTAGATCTAATTGCCTCTTGTATTTAGAATTCTTACAAAGAGTAAAACTAGCATAATGCGGAAAATAATTGCTAATTATACCTTCTCTTTGTAAGTTAATGACCTCGAGATCTTCTGCCGTATTCCTCGCCTCGCCTTGGACGTCGTGTGGGTGACGATCCTCCAAGATGAACATCACCCAAAAGCTTCCTCCTTCTTCTTCTAAAATCCGGCCACCACCACCACCAAGGAGAAGAGAGCAAAGGGAGAGAAAGAAGGGAGAGGGCCGGCCACACCAAGAGATCACCCAAGAAAAATAATAAGAGTTGTATCTCATGAATCCTCCTCACCCCTTCTTTTATATTACTTGCCCAAGGCAAATAAGGAAAAACCTTTTACAAAAAATAAAATCATCCAAGATTTTTTCCTTTTCCCTTTTTATTTTTCCTTTTCTTTCCTCTTGATTGAATCAATCATCAATCAATGGTTGAGATCAATCCTATTTGGTTTAGGATTGAATTTGGTTTAATCCTATTGGTCGGCCCTTGCTTGGGCACCAAGCAAGGTGGCCGGCCACAATTAAAAGGAAAGGAAAAATATTTTTTTTAAAAATTTTACAAGAAGAAATCCTCTTATAAAATTTACAAGCTCTCTTTCCTAAAGTATGAGTTAAAAAAGGAAAGTTTCTAAAAATTAAAACCATGTTTTAAAATTTAAAAATTCTCTTATAAAATTTCCTTTTTTAACATGGTGATAGAAAATTTAAATTTTAAAACTTCTTTTCCTTTTTTTTTAAACCATAAGGATGGTTAAAAAAGGAAAGTTTTAAAATCTTTTAAACTCTCTATTTAAACATGTGGCCTAATTCAAATAAGGAAAGTTTTAAAAATTAAAATCTCTCTTTTAAAACTTATAGTTTTCTACAAAGAGAAGATTTTAAAAATTAAAAACAACCCTCCCTTTTTGAATTATTATGGCCGGCCCCTACAAGCTCGGTCACCAAGCTATAGTGCCGGCCCCTTCAAGCGGATGTGGTCGGCCATTGCTTGGTCACCAAGCAATGGTCCGGCCCCCTTCTTGGACACCAAGAAGAGCCTTACATTTGGATGGACTTGAGGCTATAATGAGGCTACGACAGGGACCTAGAGGAGAAATTGATTTTGGCCTTCCGATGAGCTTGAGTATCCCATGTTCGCCCCGAACACACAACTCAAGTTCATCGATAATAACTCATTCCACTAGAGAGTTATTACCGCACTACCGCACCAATCCCAAATTACATTATGGGCTCCTTCTTATCATGAGTGTGTTAGTCACCCTGTGTTTAAGATTATGAATGCCCACTAATTAAGTAAGTTACTGACAACTCACTTAATTAATATCTAGCTCCAAGAGTAGTACCATTGAACTTTATTGTCATGTCGGACTAGGTCCACCTGCAGGGTTTAACATGGCAATCCTTATGAGCTCCTCTTGGGGACATTCTCAACCTAAATAACTAGGACACAGATTCCTTCTATAATCAACAACACACACTATAAGTAATATCATTTCCCAACTTATCGGACATATTGATTTATCGAGCTAAATCTCACCTATTGATAAATCAAAGAAATAAATATTAAATATATGTGCTTGTTATTATATTAGGATTAAGAGCACACACTTCCATAATAACTAAGGTTTAGTTCTTTTACTCAGTCAGTATAAAAGAACATACCTAAATGATCCTACTCAATACACTTAAAGTGTATTAGTGTAATTTATTAGTCAAGATAAACTAATACTTAATTACACTACGACTATACTGATAGTTTGTTCCTTTCTATCTTAGTCGTGAGCAACTATTTATAATTTATAGAGAACCGACAACATGATCTTCTGAGTGTGACACCACACTCCATGTTGTCTACTATATAAATTAATTGAACAATTACATTTAATAAATAAATACAGATATTGACCAATGTGATTCTTTTATTTTAACAAATAAATGTTTACAAAAGCTAGACTTTTAGTATACACTCCAACAGGAGGTGCCCTCAAGAGGATAAGCTGCGGGAGTTGTGGATCTTATCCATGATATAAATCTGCTAGTGATGGAGGCGCCCTCAAGGGCCTTGAAGGAGCCCTCAATGGCTTATATAATCTTGTCTCAAGCAGAGGCTTAAGATAACACCTTCTAAGCAATCATTCTTCAGCGCACTGCTAACGAGACGATCCGGCTGAGCTACAACAAGACACCAACGACAAGAAGCATCAAATTTATGATTCCTTTGTAGTCGGTATAATTTCTTTACAACATTCTAAATTGTAAGACTCTTTCATAAGATTTCTGATCTGATAGTGAATTGCCCAAAGTAAACACTCAACGAGTGTGGGCCTTGGAGTAGGAGTCACTATAGGCTCTGAACCAAGTAAAACCAACCTGCATACTTGGTGTGTTTTTATTGTGTTGTTTTCTTTTATTCCGCTGCGTTTACTTGATCGCTTTAAAAACGAAAGTGAAAGCCATGAGCGATATTCACCCCCCCCCCTCTAGCGCTTTTCAATCCAACACCTTAAACTACATAAGGTCTCAAAAGACTACTCGGAATCAAGAGAAACATAACATTTATTTCCCTAGTAACCTAAATCAATCTCAAATGGATAAATTGTTAGTTTCCACTCTCGAAAACTATTTTTTATCCCTTATTCAAATGATTTTTTTTAGTGCTTTAAAGGTGTAGCACTAACACAAATGCAAGTAAATAAATGCATTTATAAGGATTTTAATTTTTTCAAATGAGTTGCCATGATCCGAGTGTTGGAGTGTATACTAAAAGCCTAGCTTTTGGTATAAACATTTATCTAGAAATAAGAATCACATTGGTCAAATGTCTACATTTATGATAAATGTAGTTGTTCAATTAATTTATATTGTAGATGACATGGTGTGTGGTTTCACACACAGAAGATCATGTTATCAGTACCTTATAAATTATAAACAGTAGCTCACGACCATAATGGAAAGGAACAAACCATTGGAAGGTCGTAGTGTAATTAGGTATTAGTTTATCTTGACTATATAATTACACTAGTACACTCAGAGTGTATTGAGTAGGACCAATTGAGGTCGTTTCTTTTATACTGACTTTATAAAGAAACAAAGACCTCGGTTATTATGGAAGTGTGTGCTCTTAATCCTAATGTAATAACAAACACATATATTTGATATTTATTTCTTTAATTTATCAATGGGTGAGATTTAGTTCGTTGAATCAATAAACCCGATAAGTTGGGAAATGGTATCACTTATAGTGTGTGTTGTTGATTATAGAAGAACCGTGTCCTAGAGATACTAGGTTGATAATGTCCTCAAGAGGAGCTCATAAAGATTGTCATGTTAAACCCTGCAGGTGGGCTTAGTCCGACATGATAATAAGGTTGAGTGGTACTACTCTTGGACTTAGATATTAATTAAATGAGTTGTCAGTAACTCACTTAATTAGTGGACATTCGATATCTTAAACACAAGGAGACTAACACACTCATAATAAGAAGGAGCCCAAAAATGTAATTTGGGATTGGTGCCGTAGTTCAATGATAATTCTCTAGTGGAATGAATTATCATTGATAAAATTAAGTTGTGTGTTCGGGGCGAACACAGGATGCTTAATTTTATCGGGAGACCAAAACCAATTCCTCCTCTCGGTCCCTATCATAGCCTCTTATTTATAGAGTTCTATACCCACCTATACCCACCTTCTATACCCACCAATAAGGGGCCGGCCAAGCTAGCTTGGGAAGTGGCCGGCCCTAGCTTGAACCCAAGCTAGTAGGGCCGGCCAAAATAAATTAAAAAAGAAATTTAATTTTAATTTTTATTATTATGTGGAAGATATATTTTAAAGAGAATTAAAATTAAAATATCTCTCTTGTAAAAGATCTACAAAAGATTAAAGAAAGTGATTAGATCTCTTTCCTTATTTGTAGATTGGAGAGATGTTTTATTTTTTCTTTAAAAATTATTCACATGTTGATAAAATTAAAATTATAGAAATTTATTTTATCAACCATGAAGAGATTTTAAAGAGAAATTTTATTTTAAAATTTTCGGAAACAAATTAGGAAGTTTTAATTGTTGATTAAAACTTGTCCTCTTTTGTTTTCCAATAATGTGGCCGGCCACTTGAAATTAATTGGGGAAATTTTATTTTATTTCTCTCAATTAAATCATGTCAAGGAAATTAAGGAAAATTTATTGTAATTAAATTTCCTTATTTGCCGAGACCAAGGATTATAAAAGAGGGGGTAGAGGTGCCTTCAAGTGAACAACTCTATTCTTTTTCTTCCTCTCTTTTTTTCCTAGGTGTGGCCGGCCCTTCCCTTTCTTTTCTTCTCCATCTTGTGGCCGAACCTCTTCATGTTCTTGGAGTTTTAATTGGTGGCCGGATTCTAACTTGGAGAAGAAGGAGAGAAAGTTTGCATCCCTTGGAGCTTGATTGGTGGAAAAAGTTCTTCATCCTTTGGAAGTTTTTGCTTGGCCGAAACTTGAAGGAAGAAGAAGAAGGTGCTAGGTGGTTTTCGTCTCGGAAGATCATTGCCCACACAATGTCCGAGATTAGAAGAGGAATACGGTAGAAGATCAAAAGGTTTTTCTACAAGGTATAACTAGTAATTTTTCTTTCCGCATCATGCTAGTTATTTATGGAAATAATACCAAATACAAGAGGCTTACGTTCTAGAATTTCGAATATGTTTTTCGATGTTGTGTTCTTTTATTTTTTCTTTTCCTTGTGATTTGATTGTTCTTTTTGGTTAACCTAAAGTTATTTTAGGAAATTAAATATTAGATTTCTATAAAAGGTTTTGTCTAGTCGGTGGTGGTTGCTCCCATATCCAAGAAGGCCGTGTGCCTCGCCACGTCAGTACTGGGAACCAATTATGGAAATTAATATTTAATGGAATTAATAACTTAAGGTGATTTGGGTCGAACGTGTTAAGTTCCGCAGGAGATCCAAGTCAAAACCTAAAAGAACAAATAGATTAAGTTTTGGATCAAACGTGTTAAGTTCCGCAGGCGATCCAAAATTTAATTTAAAAGAACACATGGTAGCTAGGAAAAGGTTCAGACCTTTGTACAAAATTTTTGTACAGTGGAACCTCTAGGTTTTCCGAGTAGCAACCAACACCGAGGTCATCCAATAACCATCAAGAAATCACCATGGGAACAAAAGTACTAAATAATTTAGATAAATGATGACTATTCCAATGATATCTACAATTCAAACTTAAGTGAGGTGAAAGTAAGATCCTTAAGGTTAGGCCAAAACTCAAACCTATTTCCGTACAATACTTGGCTCATTTCATGCTACTAGAGATAGAGAAAAGAAATACACTAAGCATACTAGTACTATCTCCATAACAACATGAATCAAGAAATAAACGTGATAACCATTTTGATATTAGACAAGTCAACAAAAAATATAAGGTTTGATGTTCTTGTTATGCCACAAAATAATTTTTATTTGAAAGATAGTCAAAGTGACAATTAAAATAAATTGAAACACTACAATATAGAATTGAAATGTAAGGAAACGAAAATAATGAAACTAAAGTACAAAAAAGATGAAAAATAAAGAAATGCAAAGGACTCAACTCAAGTTGCGCAAACACAAGCATCCCCCCATACTTAAATTTTTTTATTATCTCAATGAAATCAGTATAGTGGGGGAGGTGGGGGAAAAGGAGGTCCCCGTTTGCCGAAAGAGAAACTAGGTATACTAGGGAGATGTCCAATGCGCTGACGGTAGTGAAAAAAGAGAATCCACCTACTGCCTAGTGATATTCATGTCATCCATAAAATTTCTCATCCTCTCTTGGTCAACTTCATAATCTTGAACAAATCCATCCACCTGGCCTTGAAAATCCCTTATGAACTGAAAATGATCACGTACCTCTTAAAACTGGTCATCGGATAATTTAAAATGACCCTCCAACAATTATTGTTGGGTAGTTTACTTCTCATGAAGTGAATCCAAAGAGAAACGGAAGTGAGAAATGACAAATATGGAAGGACCCATACCATAGGCAAAAGAATGGCTAGCAGGTTCTGGATGTCTGGATGGCTGCGGGTGTCCAGATGACTATGGCTTTATTGGGGGCTCGATGTCTCCAACAAATGGGTGAACAAACTTGGGTTTTGCATTAGTGATAACCCAATTAGCGGGGTTGCTAATTGAGGTGCATTCGGGATAAGGTAGAGGTAATGGAAAACCATCCTTTCTAGGAAAGGCAAACCCGATCTCATCCCGGCAAATCATTTTCATGGTGAGACAAGAATCAATATCGATCTTGTTATTTCCATGAATGATTTCTAGCTCATCAAGTTCATAACCCAGATTTATAGCTATTTGGGTGATCAAACCGCCAAAGACTATCAACCCCGAGGTTGCTTTCCCAGCTCTTAAGAGGTTTTGTAAAAAATAAAATTCAGAATCAAAATCAACTTTATTAAGCATAGCCTAAATAGTGAACAGATCCACTTTTCTCACTACCCCATTGATAACTATGATTTTACGGTATTATTTTGATTCATACATGCATGGTTTGATGTTATGTTCATAGATAAAACCTATATATGCATCACATTTCATGCATTATCTTTATTCTTGGACTTAATTACAAATCATTTTATTTTTTATATTATTTGATGCTAATATTTTATTCTTATTTTATAGGTATCAAAGGATCTTGGATTAGGATCTATTTGAACCGAATTTGTGCTCAAATCGGAGTTAAACGAGAAGATCAAGCTGCGGAGCATTATGGACCGTTCATCAAAGATCGGAGGGATCTGAGCCATCCATTGATGATCTGGTCCATCCGACTTAAGGGAGAGTAGATCCAGACCCTTGATCAAGATCAGCACCTTCGGATCAGATTTTAAGCGACTTTTCACCGTTGATTAAGCTCCAAATCAATTTCAGCCGTCCGTTCAGATCTGGATCTGATTCAAAACAGAAGCTACAGTAGCTTCATCCTTCTTCGATCTCCTCACGCTATTTTTCATCCCGCGGCAAGATTCTTCTGAGATTCCGACCCCTTTCCTTTCTCCGATCAATCTCTCGAGCTTCAACCTTGGTGGAGAGCTTCACAGCAGCTGATTCCGATCATCTGGAGTCATGGGGGTTTCCCTCCGGAGAATTCTGTGCCTCGGAAATCCCCTGTTTACCTCCGGCGAATTTGCAGCGTTCCTCCAATCTGTGAGTCCATCTTCCATCAGCGACGTTTGCCGGCGTTCCTCCGGCGTTACTGACTTCTTCCAACGACCATCCGTAGTCCACAGCATTCATTCAGATTCCAAGACCAAATTTTCAGATTTTGGCCCGGTTATTGGTTTTGGGGTGTTTCCAGTGTGTCAGGGGTGTTTCGTCGGTGATGTTGAGCAATCTTGGAACTGATACGCCATAGAGATTCTCCGCTGAGGACCGGAGTGGACGTTCTCATCTCCGACCTTGTGTGTGACGGCAAGAGTGTGAAGATTGTTTGATTGATTAGGAGAATGGATTGGTTTACCATTTTATTTCATTTTGCTACTATTTTATAGCTTAGAACATATTCCTTTTATGTTTGTTATGTTTTTATGCAAGTAATTTAGCATTTCATTACCTTGTTGAAGCTTAATTTGTGTTTAATTTGTGCTTGGTTAATTGTTTAGTTGGTTAGAATTAAGTTAGGGTTTAAAGTATGCAGTCGGTTGGATTTATTTCTATCTTGCTACTTCATATTTAGAGTTAATGGTATTACTGATGAATTCATTACGTAGTGTGACGATGCATATGGATTAATCAGAGATACTTAGTTAGATTTTACTATTGCTTTAGATTAGTTTCTTATCCGCTTTCTTTTCATTTATTTAGATTTAGATTCAAATCTTAAAACCCCCATTTATATGCTAAAACCCCAAAAATAGAATAAGATACAATCCTAGATTACATCCTACCGTTGGTTCATCGAGAGATCGATCCTGGGCACATTATTACAACATCATTGTATACTTAAGGGGTTCATGGATATCATTTGTTAATTTGATAAGTCCATTCGTGACACTCAATTATCTCGGCTTATCACCCATCACTATCACCTCTATCAAATATGGTTTTACTCATAACATGGTGGATGTATCTAAAAATGGGGTTTTGCATGCGTGA
Source organism: Zingiber officinale (assembly GCF_018446385.1). Classification (NCBI taxonomy): domain Eukaryota; kingdom Viridiplantae; phylum Streptophyta; class Magnoliopsida; order Zingiberales; family Zingiberaceae; genus Zingiber; species Zingiber officinale. The sequence continues at coordinate 32,697,951 of NC_055999.1, read as the reverse complement.
AGCCTTAGCTTTAGAGGGCCCATATGGATTCTTTGATCTGGTAATAAAAATCCAAACCCCATTCCAATTAAAAGATGGATCAAATTTACAAGCACAACTAGTGGGTAAGTCGAAATAATTGTTAAAATCACTAAATGTCTATTGGAATTCTTCATTTATTAGTCTAAAATTGATTTTTCTAATATAATCATCTTCAGAAGTGAATTGGACCTCAATTGAGCTTAAAAATTCAAGGACTAGGTGGAGATAGGTAGGTAGATGTGTGTACATCATATCATTCCAATCTAAGGCGCTAATCATCAAGTCTATATCATCCATAATACCCAAAATTTCTATAGTAGTTGGATCCATATATCTAGTACACACAATCTTTCTAACCACAAGAAAATCATATCTTGATTTTTATTCTTCATTTCTAAAAATAATACGATATTCATTGTCATTACCTTTGTCGTGTGCCACCCTCTTGCCTTTTCCCTTTGATGGAGATTTTCCTTTACCTTTGTCCCCTCCCGGTGCATCTCCTCCACTAGATCCACCACTTCTTCGACTGAGTTTTTTCAAAAGGTGAGACATGACTAGAAGATAAGTGAGGGATAGCTTTTGTGAGAAGAGGAGATCTTGAAGAACGAGGAGGAAGAAGAAGAAGAATAAGAAGAAGATGATGAATTCTTTTCTTATTCAATTTGGGATTTGGAATTTGGGATTTGGATCTAGATCTGGGACCTAGAGAAAGGAAGCCTAAGATCTAGGTTTATGAGGTGGATGAAGTGGGATTGGGGAGAAAAGGAATTGGGAATAGTGAAGTTTGGGGAGGTATTGCGGCGCACACATGCTTGGATTGACCGTGTCTTAAAGGCACAGCCTGGTTTAGGGTGCATCGCACGACCGTGTCTTTTAACATGGTATGATTCTTCTCCTTCTAGGGCGAGGTCACACGGCCATGTCGATCAACACTACCCAATTCTCCTTTTGCTTGGGTGACTTCACACGACCGTGTGAAGTCACACGGCTGGCATCTTCTTCCTCTCTGCCAAGGCTACACGGTCATGTGAGATCACACGACCCATAGCTTTTCCTTCTCTGCTAGCTTCACTCGGCCATGTGAGGTCACACAGTCGTCTCTTTGACTTGTGAAGTGACTGACTTTTCTCTTCTTTGATTCCTACGGTGCCATCACACCCATGAAATGATTACGGCCAGCTCACAAAGGCTGTGCACAACCTGAAAACAAAATTATTATAAAAAAAAATTCTTAGATAAACTAACTAAGAAAACATAATGAATTGAACTAAATCAAAGCCCTTGGGTTGCCTCCAAAGAAACGCTTATTTTAGGTCTTTAGCTCGACCCATCTTAGTTAATTCGGGCTAAACCCATGGAGGAACGACTTCCCCTCCTAGGGTTGGTGCTTCATATTTCTCCTTCATTTTTTCTCTTGCAGGGCAGATGTACTTCTCATTGTTGATTGGGGGCCATCTCCCAAGTCTTACCAGATCATGCACTTCTTCTGGCGCCTTCCCATGAGGATGATAGTTCCATTCCTCCATTCTTTGGACATCCACCCCACTGGTATTGCTCTGAAAAGAAGAGACATAGTTAGGAGAATTAGATAAATCAAATTTTAACCTTTTCTCACCAATGACCAGTGATAGCTTGTGATTTTTCACATCAATGATAGATTCGACAGTTGCAAGGAAAGGTCTTTCTAGGATTATAGGGATCTTGGGATCCTCCTCCATATCCAAGATAACAAAAGCAGTGGGTATGATGTATCCACCCACCTCTATTGGCGCGTATTCGACTATACCTATAGGGTACCTACATAAGTGATCAGCTAATTGCAGTACCATAGTAATTAGTTTAAAGTTCTTAAGACCTAGTTTATTACAAATAGGATATGGAATTAGGCTAACACTCGCCCCCAAATCACAGAAAGCTCTATATATAAATTCAATTCCTATTTTGTAAGGTATTGAAAAGTTTCCTGGATCTTAAATCTTTGGGGGTGGGGTTGCTGTAAACAGAGCACTGTACTTTTCTGTCAATGCTACGGTCTCGAATTTGCCCTTATTTCTTCTATTTGATAAAATTTCCTTCAAACATTTAGAAAATTTTAGCATTTAGTGAAGGGCTTCAATAAGAGGTACCGCTGTTGAGATCTATACTATAACCCTAGCTTTTGTATGAATATCTGTTTTGAAATATTTTAAAATGAGAATCACTTTGGTCAAATATCTGCATTTTATATTTCTATATATGTCAATGTAGTTGTCCATTTAATTTATATTGTAGATAACATGGTGTGTGGTGCCACACAGAAGATCATGCTATCAGTTCCTTATAAATTATAAATAGTAGCTCACAACCAAGATGGATTGGGACAAACCATTGGAACGGTTGTAGTGTAATTTGATATTAGTCTGTCTTAGCTATAAAATTACACTAGTATACTATGTGTGTATTGAGCAGGACCATTTGAGGTTGTTTGATTTGTACTGACTATATAAAAGAACAGAATCTCTGTTATTATGGATGTGCGTCCTCTTAATCCCTATATAATAGCAAGCACGTATACTTAGTATTTATTTCTTTAACTTATCAATGAGTGAGATTTATTCGTTAAATCAATAGGCCCAATGAGTTGGGAAATAGTACTGTTTATATGGTGTGTTGTTGATTATACAAGGAATCTGTGTCCTAATTATTTAGGTTGATGATGCCCCCTTGAGGAGCTCATAAGAATTATCATGTAAACCCTGCAGGTGGACTTAGTCCGGCATGATAATAAAGTTGAGTGGTACTACTCTTGGAATCAGATGTTAATTAATTAGGTTGTCAGTAACTCAATTAATTAACGGACATACGATATCTTAAACACAGGGAGATTAACGCACTCATGATAAGAAAGAGCCCATATTGTAGTATGGGATTGGTGCGGTAGTTCAATAATAACCTTTTAGTGGTATGGGTTATTATTGATGAACTTGAGTTGGGTGTTCGGGCCGAACACAGGAAGCCCAAGCCCATCAGGAGGCCTAAACCAATTCCTCCTTTAGGTCCCTGTTGTAGCCTCTATATAAAGCCTCGTATCCACCCATCTACAACTTGGTTTTGGTTTGGTTTTTTCTTACCTTCCTAGGGCTGGCGGCAAGGCTATAAAAGGAGTAGGTGGTGGCTCCAAAAACCTAATTTTCTCACAATTCTCTTCTCTCCTCCTAGGGTCGGCGGCACACATCCTCCTCCTTGTGGCTGACGCCCCTCTCCTCCTCCTTGTGGCCGACGCCTGATAACCATGATTTTATTGTACTATTTTGATTTATATATGCATGGGTTGATGTTGATTTCATAGTATTAAATCATGGTTACATCACATTTTGTGCATTGTATAGATTTTGGACTTAATTACAAATTATTTTATTTTTATGTCATTTGATGCTAATATTTGATTCTTATTTTGTAGGCATCAAAGGATCATGGATGTGGATCTATTTGAACCGAAATTGGGCTCGAATCGGAGTTTAAACGAGAAGATCAAGCTTTGAAGCATTAAGGGTCGTTCAGCAAGAATAGGACAGATATGAACCATCCATTGAAGATCTGGCCCATCCAACCTAATGAGGAGGAGATCTCAGCCATAGATGAAGATCCAAAGGTTTTGATCCAGATCTGAGTTCATATAGCCATTGATCCAGCCCGAATTAACCTGGACCGTTCATCGAAGATTGGGAAGATCTGAACCATCCAGTGAAGATCTAGTTGATCCGACCTAAGGGAGAGTAGATCCAGACCCTAGATGAAGATCAGTACCTCCGGATCAGATTTGGATGACTTTTCACCGTTGATCAAGCTCCAAATCAATTGCAGCCATCCGTTCAGATCTGGATCAGATTTAAACCTAGAAGCTACAGTGTTTTCCAGCGTCGATTCCTCCTCCGCGCAGCTTCGTCCCGCGGCATTTCTTCCGGATTCTGGCCCCTTTCCTTCTCCGATCAACTCTTTCAAGCTTCAACCTCGGTGGATAGATTCAAGGCATCGTCGTCCCGATCATATGGAGCCATCGGAGGGTGTTCTCTCCGGTGTTATTATTCTCCCGGCATCTCTCTGTTTTCACCATATTTGTGGGTGTTTCCTCATATCTGAGCTCTGATTCCCATCAGCGACATTCGGTGGTGGTCCTCCGGCGTTACTGAGCTTCATCCGACGACTATACGCAGTCCTCATCTTCCATCCAGATCTAGAGATCCGGGATTGCAGATTTCCAGCATTTTCGGCACTTGAGTGGGTTTAGGGTTGTTCTAGCTCGCCGGAGGTGGTCCGTCGGCGTTGTTGAGCATACCTAGAACTGAGACGCAGCTGAGGTTCTACATTGAGGTCCGGAGTTGGGTGTTCTCGACTTTGGCACTCTTGTGTGACGGCAAGAGTGTGAGGATTGTTGGATTGATTGTGAGAATGGATTGGTTTAGGGTTTTATTTCATTTTGCTACTGTTTTATAGCTTAGAACAGATTCCTTTTATGTTTGTTATGTTTTTATGCAAGTAATTTAGCATTTCTTTGTTTTGTTGAAGTTTAATTCATTTTAGTAGTTGTAATTTCATTGATACAATTTAGTTTAATTATTGTTTGATGCTTAGTTAATTGTTAAGTGTTTAATTTCTAAGTTAGGGTTTTAATTATGCTTTAGATCAGATTTATCTTGTGTTTTGTATTTCATTTTTAGATTGAGTGTGTTAATGATTTAATCTCAACGTAGAGTGACAATGCGTTATGGTTTAATTGTTGGCACCTAGTTAGGTTTCATTCATGCATTAGATTAATTTCTTACTCGCTGTGTTCTTCTTTTGTTAGATTTATATTCAAAGTTCAAACCCCCATTTATATGTCAAAACCCCAAAAATAGGAATAAAATGACAATCCTAGATTACATCCTACCGTTTGTTCCTTGAGGTTCGATCCTGGGCTCGTTACTACAACATGATTGTGTAGATAAGGGGTTCATGGAATATTAATTGTTAATTTGATTTACGAGTATGACAGACATCGTTATCAACGCCCCTCCCCTCCTCCTTGCTTAGGGATGATGCCCCCCTTCTCCTTGCTTAGGGTTGGTGCCCCCTTCTCCCTTGGTGGGCGGTAGCTTGAAGAAGAGGAAGAAGAGGAAGAAAAGGAAGAAGAGGAGAAGGCGCCCCATCCTAGAGCTTCACTTGGTGACCAGCAGTTTGGAAGAGAAGAAGGGAAGGGTGGTTTTGTCTTGGTAGATCGTCGCCCACACGACGTCCAAGAAGAAGAGAGGAATATGGCAGAAGATCAAGAGGTCTTTAGCTACAAAGGAAAGATACAACTAGTTCTTTAATTCCGCTGCATAATTAGTTTAAGTTTTCTTTGTATCAATTTTGAATACCAACATAAGAGGTCATCAATCTTGTACTTCGATCAAGGTGTGCTTTGATCATTCAAGAACTTGCTTGATTGATCAAACACATGTTTGGTCGAACATACGGGTTGCTAGGAAAAGTTCTGTTCTTGTAGAATTTTTTTGTATAGGGAAATTGAAACAGAAAGAAATTCCAGCACCTTCAACCTTAATACAAATCTCCTTGACCTTTTCCAAAAATCTGTAGAATTCTTCATCCCTTTGGGACATCACTAACATTTGAGAAAAAGAAATTGCTTGACTTTGTGGTGGAAGTGGAAGAGCCCCTTCAACCTTCTTGGTAATTTCCTCATTAACTAGGGTCTGAACCAGAATTGGTGAGAGAGGAGAGGGCTCTTATTGCATGTTAATTCTTTTATGAGCAATCACTTGGGGGTCTCCCAAGGTCTGTCCGCTCCTTAACTAATTTGATTGCAATGTTCCACTGGATTTACATTAGGCTTGCCTAGGAATGCTCCTGGTGCTCTTGAAGAGGATGAAGCTATCTGGGCAATTTAGCTATCTTACATCTTTTGGTGCTTTTCCGTGCTATCCATTCTTTAATTGAGTTGCTTGATTTCATTCTTTATTTCCCTTTGCTTAGAGAGAGCTTCCTCAAGAATATTTTCTATTCTGGATAATTGATAGCCCTGTGATGGTTGTTGTTGAGATTGTTGCCCAGGTTAGTAGCTTGGCCTTACTCCCGTAGATGGTCCATAGTCTTGATTGTTCCGGTAGGAAAAAATTGGATGATTCTTCTACCCAGGGTTGTATGTGTTGGAGTATGGATTGTTTTGTCTTTGGTTGTAGCTGACTATTGTATCACATTGCTTAAGTTGAATAATTTGTGCAGAGATGGGCCCCAAAGGGCATGTTTCTTGAGCATGGTCTGTACTTCTACATGTCTCGCATACACATGCAATTGCATTGGTCGCGCTATTCCCTATATTTTTAAATTTCTTGGTTAGAGCATCCAGTTTTGCAGACATAAGAGTGACTATATCCACATCAAACTTTCATGATGCTTTAATAGGATTTCCAGAGAAGGAGTCTCCACATCTTTTAGATACCCACTGATGATGGTTGAGAGCTACATTTTTTATAATGTCTTCAGCCTCATCTAAGTTCTTATTCATTAATGCACATCCCGCTGTAGAATCGAGGGACACCTTCTTGTGATAATTGATGTCGTTATAAAACATGTGTAGAACTAACCACTTTTCAAGCCCATAATGGGGGCACTGTCGGAGCATATTTTTGAACCTGTCCCATGCTTCAAATAGTAATTTTGAATCGATCTGTCTGAAGCCTTCTATAAGATTCTCATGTGAGCCGTTTTACTTTATGGATAGAACTTATCCAGAAATTATTGCTCATACTACTCCCACGATGTGATACTATTTGCTGGTAAAGAATTTAGCCACTACTTGGCCCTATCTCTCAAAGAAAATACAAATAATAATAATCACACCGTTTTGGCTAGAACTCCATTCATTTTCATTGTACTGTAGATCTCATAGAATACTTTTAAGTGTTGGTCTGGATCTTCATGTGGTCCTCCTCCAAATTGATTTTGTTGAATCATATGGATTACTGCAGGCTTAATCTCAAAATTATTAACTTCAATTGGTGATCTAGTGATGCTAGATCAAAGCCCACGTGCATATGGTGATGCATAATCTTTCAAAGGTTTATTCATCATTTCAGATAATTCTTGTTTTGCTTGATGTCTTTGTGGGTTTTTTATTCTTCTAAATGCTCTGTCTATCTCGAGATCAAGTGGCAATAAATCTCCTGCAAGATTAGATCTTCGCATGCAAGAAAAAGGTAACAAATATTTTGAGTGCAGAAAGAATCAAAGTTTTTAAATTTGTTGAAATAAGAAACAAAATGATAAAAATTCAAATTGTAGAAATAAAAGTAAGCACAAATGATTATCAGCTAATGTTATAAGTGTAGTCCCCGGCAATGACGCCAAAAACTTATTACGTCACTGCAAGTGCAAGGTTATATCGTCAGTAATACAAAAGATATCTAACCCACAAGGACTAGTTACAAGCACTAGCGATCTCTCACAATGAATTAGCTAAACAATCGATGGTTGCAAGTTGAGTAATAAGAAAGAAGAACTAGACTTGAAAGAGGAAAGAAAGAGAAAGAGAGAAAGTGGAAGGTCTTGGTTTGGGAAGATGCTCTAGGAGTTCGGTTTCATTATGACATTTACTAATGCATCATAGTCCACCTATTGCCTATCTTCAATTTAACATGCTCTTGTAGGAAGTTAGATTCTTTGTTGGGTTTCCCTTGTAATGTCAAACTGGGAATGATAATTGGGTCAATATCCCTAGGTATCGAATAAAGATGATTCTTATGAAATCCGAAAACAGTTAACCCCTGTCGCTAGGGCACCTCAGTCATATATCACAAGAATACATTCCTACTTAATAGCTATAGGGATAGAGATGGTAAATGTGTACGATTCCTTACTTCCTTGTGAGGGATCGTTTCTCCTTTCAAGGGAACGTCTTAGATGTCCATGAATGGGTTACCCCTATCACTAGGGCCCCTCGGTCATATGATCTACGACATCCCCAATACGGGATTAACAATCCTACATAAACATTCAATCAAACATGACAATTAAGCATAGATGAATTAAATACACATAAGATAGAATAGATGCAAGGCATAAAAACATCATATAGATAAGAAATAGGCATAACCATGAGTTATTACATCAATACACAATCACAGCTACTCCCTTAATCCTAGACTAATGGATCTACTCCATTGCGAAAGGAAAGAAATCCAAATACATAAAGATAGAAAGCATTCAAACCCAACTAGTGGAAGAAGGGAGAAGAAAGCTTATCCTATTATGTCTAGTAATCTTCGAATGTAATACTTCACTTCCAGAGTCAACGGGATGATGAGATTGGCTTCGGATCATTGAACGGGGATCAAGACGGGCGTGGATCGGCTCCAAGATGAGTTTCCCAAGGGGAGTGCCTTCCTCCCTTAGAGAAGTGGCAAAGAATTCCGTATATAGTGTAGGGCACGGGCCTAGTACGACCCATGCCATGACCATGTGAGAACCATATGGCCAGAGTCTTCTTGGCTTTTGGTCAAGTAACACGGCCATGTGGAACCACACGGATGTGCTCTTCTCTGGCTCTAGATGAGTGGTACGGTCGTATGAGTTCACATGGTCGTGTGCTTCTTTGCTTCTAGATGGGTGGCATAGCCTGTGAATCCACACAGTCATGTACTGCTCCTCCTCTGGTGCAATGACACGGTCGTGTGTGATCACATGACCAGTGTTAATTGCCTTTGCTTGCTCTTTGATTCATCGATGCATGCTATTTTAGTTCCAAAAGTAGTTCCTGTCAACAGAAATACACGCAAAGAGCAAATCTTCAGCAAAGATGAATAATTAAGCTAAAAATATGATAAGGGGTATGTAAATGCATAAATCAAGCATAAGAAAAGTTCTTGGATGTGTGTCAAAACATATGTATAGGTGTATATAATCTACGCACATCAATGGCCAGCTAAGAAAAAGTGGAAGGCACAAGCAAATGCTAAAGCTATCATAACTATTTGGTGTGGATTGAGTTCGAAGCAACTAAATAAAGTTGGTCCATTCAAAAGTGTTAAGGAATTTTGAGACAAGCTCATTGAGCTGAATGAAGGTACAAAGGACTCAAAAATTTCAAAGAGAGACTTTCTCATAAACCCAATGCAGAATTTCGCCATGAAGGAAGGAGAAACGATAAGTTCACTACATAGGCGGTTCAAGAAATTCCTCAATGGTCTTTATTTAGTTGGAAAAAGTGTGGAAAATCAAAATCTCATTAGGTATGTGCTTGATGTTAGGATGTATAGTAAAGCCTAGCTTTTGTATAAACATTTAAAAGAATCACATTGGTCAAATATCTACATTTATGTTAAGTGTAGTTGTCCGTTTAATTTATATTGTAGATAACATGATGTGAGTAGACACACAGAAGTTCATGTTATCAGTTTCTTATAAATTGTAAATAGTTGCACACAACCAAGATGAAATGGGACAAACCATTGGAGTGGTTGTAGTGTAATTAGGTATTAGTTTATCTTGACTAATAAATTACACTAGTACACTATGAGTGTATTGAGCAGAACCATTTGAGGTAGTTTCTTTTTATACTGACTATATAAAAGAACAAAATCTCTATTATTATGGAAGTGTTTACTCTTAATCATGATATAATAACAAACATGTATATTTAATATTTATTTCTTTAATTTATCAAAGGGTGCGATTTAGCTAGTTAAATCAATAAGCCCGATAAGTTGAGAAATGATATTATTTATATGGTATGTTGTTGATAATAGAATTAAACTGTGTCCTAGTAATCTAGGTTGATGTTGTCCCCTTGAGGAGCTCATAAGGATTGTCATGTAAACCCTACAGGTGGACTTAGTCCGACATGATGATAAGGTTGAGTGGTTCTACTCTTGGAGATAGATATTAATTAAGTGAGTTGTCGGTAACTCATTTAATTAGTGGGTATTTGATATCTTAAACACAGGGAGATTAACACACTCATGATAAGAAGGAGCCCTTATAGTAATATGGGATTGGTGCGGTAGTTCAATAATAACTCTTTAGTAGAATGAGATATTATTGATGAACTTGAGTTGGGAGTTCGGGGAGAACACGGGAAGCTCGAGCTCATCGGGAGACCAAAACCAATTCCTCCTCTAGGTCCCTATTGTAGCCTCTTATATAAAGCCTTATATCCACCCAAAGCCTAGCTTTTGTAACACCCACGAATTTCTTAAGCTAATTATGTGAAGATTTTCTCTTAGAATAAAAAGATAATATAGAACCAAAAATATATATATAAAAAGGAATTTGGTCAAGGATTGAACCTTGAACCTTTTTAAGCTAAGGATTATGGATTGACCACTAGGCCATCATAAATTATTGTTAAATAGAGAATGGAAATTGTAGATAAAGATAGAAGTATGATTAAAAGAAGGAAGCAAGAAAACATCAAGTAGCTTTTTTCCTCCTTCTCATGATTAAGAAGAAAGCTAGAAAAAGATAAGTTGTCTTTTCCTTCCTCCTTCTCTTACATTTTCGTGGAGATACATGAGGGAATGAGAGGAGAGGAATTTAGGGAATGAATGGGGACATTCTTCATCATTAAGCAAATAAGAAATGAGTTAATAAGGAAGGGAAAGCAAAACTTATCTTTGCTTCTTCTTCCCACTTAGCATAAGAGAGAAAAAGGGAAAGGGATTTCATTTTCTTCTTCCTTTCCTCACCATTGCCGAACCTAGAGCCTCCACTCTCCCAAATTTCCGAAATCCAATATTAGTTTTCTTCCTAAGGAAAACTAAACCTCAAGAAGAAAGCCTCAAGACCTACTTCTTACAAGCAAGAAAAGCGAAGGAAATACTAGAAGGAGGAGCTCTCTTCTTCTTCTTCTCAAGGGTATCTTTATCTTAAGAAAAGACCAAGCAAGAGAATGTAAGTATCCCCTCACCTGTGGTACAAGTGGTTATGTGGTTTTCTTCAAGTTTAGATGGCTTAAAACTTAGGGTTTCCCTTGAAACTTTCGGCCATGATGAGTTGTAAGACTTATGAAAGCTTAAAACCAAAACCAACATGCTTAGGGTTTCTCTCATGATATGATATGAATATTTCCTTGATATTTCATGATTGTTTGCTGCTTAGAACTAAGTGAATCCTCACCTTAGGGTTCGGCCATGAAGAGATTAAAAACCCTAGGAAAGCTCAACCTCAAAACTAACATGCTTATGATCTTTCTCATGATATGTTATGAATGTTTCTTGAGCTTTCATGCTTGTATGTTGTTTGGAACTACGTAAACCTTACCTTAAGAGTTTCGGCCATGAAAGGAATAAGAACCCTAGAGAAGCTTAAAACTCAAACTAACATGCTTATGATCTTTCTCATGATATGTTATGAATGTTTCTTGAGGTTTCATGCTTGTATGTTGTTTGGAACTAGGAAAACCTTACCTTGAGAGTTTCGGCCATGGAAGGAATAAGAACCCTATAGAAGCTTAAAACTCAAACTAACATGCTTGTGACCTTCCTCATGATATGTTATGAATGTTTCCTTGATGTTGCATGTTTGTATGTTGTTTGGAACTAGGTGAACCTTACCTTAGGGTTTCGGCCATGGAAGGATTAAAAACCCTAATGAGGCTCAAACTCAAATCTAACTTGCTTATGATCTTCCTCATGATATGGTATGAAGATAACTTGATGTACTTAAGATTCATGTTGTTTAGAATCTAGGTTTCCACCTTGAAAACTTTCGGCCAAGTTAGAATTTAAGGCTTAGACAAGCTTAAACTCAACTCTAACATGCTCATGTTTTTCCTTATGATATGATATGAAATTAACATGATATGCTCATGCTTGTATTTGGTTGAGAACCTAGCTCCACACCTTATAACATTCGGCCACTTATAGTTTGTAGGCCTAGGAAGCTTGAAACCTAAACTCAATATGCTCATGTTGTTGCTTAGAATAAATGTTATGAAAATTGTTTAGGGTTCACATGTTATATGCTATTTGTAACCTAGATCTAGGCCTTGTATGTTTCGGCCACATTGTGAAGTTTAGACCTAGGAAGCTTCGAACCAAAATTTAATATGCTTATGATGTTCCTTAGGATAAATGTTATGAAATTGATTTAGGGTTATATGCTATTATGATTGCTTGCAACCTAGGTGGACCCTTGCATGTTTCGGCCACCCTTAGTAGGTTGATGTTGAGACCCAATTATGACTCTATGTGCTTCACCTTTCCATGATATGAATTAAGAGATGCTAACTTATATTCCATGCATGCTTATGTGTTCCATTATATGTTAAATGCTCATTTATGTATGCTTATGAATCATGCATGAAAATGTCTCCTATGATATGTAAAAAGCTCAAGTATGTATGCTTTATGAAATGAAAAGGAAAGGCCTAAGAGATGCTTCCCTATTGTTGGGACTAAGAGCACTCTTTATGACAAGCTAAGTGAAAGGCCTAAGAGTTGCTTCCCTATCAAGTGGGACTAAGAGCACTCTCTATGTTATGAAAAGTTATGAATGACATGAATATGATATGCTATGAATGACATGTACATGATATGGTATGAATGACATGAATATGATATGCTATGAATGACATGTACAAGATATGCTATGAATGACATGAATATGATATGCTATGAATGACATGTATATGATATGTATATGACATAATATTTTACTTTGTATGGCTTGTACCAAAAGGGTGGGCTCCTTATGCGCCCCTAGGTCGATGGACTAAGAAACGGGCCTAGTAAAGGGTGGGCTCCTTACGTGCCCCTAGGTCGAGCTACGGGCCTAGTTTCCTAGTAGGTTCAAGACTAGCTACCTTGGGTCTACTTAGGATGCGCACATTTATATATGTATGTGGTACTAAGCCGGGCCCCCTCATGTTGAGATTATTTTTAAGTACTATATGTTATTGTTTTTAAGACATTTTTGCACATGACATGAAGCATATTTTGAAAAGCATCTTGCACATGACATCATCCATGATTTAAAGGACATCTTGCATATATGTTTATGATATGGAATGATATGATATGATGCTTTCTCACATGCTATGATAGGATGTTCTTTATACTATGATATGATATGTCATGATGTTTATTTTTACGATATGACATGATATGTGATGATGCTTACTTTACATTATGATATGGATGCCAATTATGCCATGATAAGTTTATGTCATGATATGAGGTTTATTTTATGCTATGATATGATAAGTTTATGCCAAGATATGATGCTCACTTTATGCTATGATATGACTTTTGTTTATGCCATGATATGATTTCCATTTATGCCATGATATGAGTTTCATTCATGCTATGATATGTGATATGATTACTCTTATATGATATGTACGGTTTTTGTGAGTAGGAAAGGATCTTACTGAGCCTTGTGTGCTCATAGCTTTCTTTCCTTGTACCACAGATAAAGGTAAAGGATGGATAAACTAAAAGAGCAGCAGGAGGGGCAAAAGATGTGTGTGGTGGTGGCTTGGCTAAAGAAAAATAAATGACCTGCTTATGTTTATTTTATGTTGATGACTTGCATGACTATGTTATTCTTACTTACGCTTATGTTAGGAATGGATCATTATGATTCCTTAAGTTTATAACATGCTGAGCATATTGGTATGATTAGTTATGTTTTAAATGAACAATTACTTCTGCTGTTTTGATTAGAAAAAAGAAAAAGAAAACTATTTGTACGTACGCTATGTAAAGTAGAAGAAAGTAGCCCCGTCCTCACTAGGCAGGAGTGGAGGGCGGGTGGTTACAGCTTCTTAAGGCTCAAGCTAGGGCCGACCAAGCCTTGCTTGGAGACCAAGCAAGGGGTCGGCCAAGCTAAGCTTGGAGCCTAAGCTAGGGACGGCCAAGCCTTGCTTGGTACCCAAGCAAGGGGCCGGCCACACACAAGAAGAAGGAAGTTTTATTTTTTTGTAAAATCTTTCCTTTTATAGAGATCCATAAAAAGGATTTAAAATGATGATTTTAATATAAAATTTTCCTTTTTTAGATTGGTCATAAAAGGAAATAAAAGGGAGTTTTTATTTCGTTAAAAACTTTCCTTTTATGTTGGTTTTAAAATAGAGTTTTAAATTTTAAAATCTTTCCTTTTATATCTATCTACAAAAGAATAAAAGAAAGATTTGAAATCTTTCCTTATTTGTAGTTATCTATAATGTGAAAGAAAGATTTTAATTTTTATTATAAAACTTTCCTTTTTGTAACCATGTTTTATTTTATATCTTATCTTTTATAGATATCCTTAAAAGGATTTAAAAGAGAGAGATTTCAATTTATAAAACATTCCTTTTATAACTATCCACAAAAGGGATTTTAAAAGAGAGATTTTAATTTTTGTTTAAAATCTTTTCTTGCTTGTAGAACAAGCTTGTGGCCGACCATGCTATGATAAGAAAGGAAGTTTTATTTTTTGTTACAAAACTTTCCTTTTTTGCCAAGACCAAGGAATATAAAAGAGAAGGAGGGGGTGCCTCACCCAATAACACATCTTCTATTCCTCTCTATTCTTCCTTGGTGGCCGGCCCTTGGTCTTTCTCTTCTCTCCTTTTGTTTTCTCTCTTGGAGGCCGGCGGAATCAACTTGTGGTGATCTCTTGGTGGCCGGTTGCTTGAAGGAGAAGAAGAAGAGAAGGAAGCTCTCTTGTCTAGCATCCCTTGGAGGATAGTTGGTGGCCGGATCTTGGAAGCTTTGGAAGAAGCATTGGGTGGACTACCTCTTGGAAGATCATCGCCCACACGACGTTCAAGAGAAGGAGAGGAATACAATAGAAGATCAAGAGGTCTATAAGCTACGAAAGGTATAACTAGTTATTAGTTTCCACATCATGACTAGTTCATCCTTTTGTATAGATCTTGTAAAACCAAACACAAGAGGCTATCGGGTTTTAGTTATCATTTTTGTTATCGATTTTTGTTTCGATATTGTGCTTCTATTGAGGTCTCTATAGTTAAACCTAGTTTATTGTAAGAAGTTAAATATCTAATTTCTCTGTGAGACTTTGTCTAGGAAGTGGTGGATGATCCTATACCCAAGAAGGCCTAGTGTCTCACCATGTTTAACCTAGAAGCTGATCTTAGAAATAGATATTTCATAACTTCTGTAATAGGGTTTAACTTAGGAAGATCACATCGGTTGAACTTGGAGTAAGAATGTTAAGTTTCGTTCCTAATCCAAGTTTAACTTCTAAAGGGAAATTTGGATTGATAATGTTAAGCATCGTTTGCAATTCAAATTTAACTTTAGTAGAGCACATGGGTAGCTAGGATAGTTCTATGCTTGTATAAATTTTTGTACAGGGGAACTAGGATGGTATTCCGAGTAGCAACCAACACTTGAACCCTTCCTAAGAAACTCACTATGTTCATTAATGGTTTATGCCTATAAGATTTCAAGGGATTTGTCACTTGTCAATCTAGATGAATTATTTTGTAAACTAGAACTGTATGAATAAGCTAGTGCAAGTCATAAAGAGAAAAGTATAGCTTTAGTTGTAGGTAAAAAGAGCAAGAAGAATAACAAAGAAAAGAATAAGGAGAAGAAGGAAGTGTCCATCTTCGAATTGGAACTAGATAGTGATAGTGAAGAGGAGCTATGATCTAGTGAGATGACAAACTTTATTCGAATGATGATGAAATTCTCTAGAAAGTTCAATAAGAAGGATAATAAGAAGATTTCCAGTGATAATAAAATAGGGAGTAAGTCTTCAATAAGATTAAAATCAAAATTTGATGTAGTTTGTAATAAATGCAATAAGAAAGGATATTGTAAAGCTAATTATCCGAGCCTGAAGAAGCGAGATGACAAGCTATAGAAAAAGAAGGCTTTGAAGACTACATGGGATGACTCATCCTTTAACTCATTAAAAGAAGAAAATGAGAGAAAGACTTTAGGATATTTATCTCTCATTGTTGGTGCAGCGGGGCCGGAAATAGGGGAGGGGTGAATTGCCTGCAAAATAAGAACTACCCTCCTCATGCTTTCAACTCGAAAATAGCAACAATAAAATAAAAATAAACTAACAGAAAGGAAAGAAAGAAGACTCAGAGATTTGACTTGGTTACAATCTAGGTGGTTGTTAATCCAAGGCGGTTTAACAGCTCTACTAGAAACGCCTCCTTCACTGTAGGCGGAGAAGCCTTTTACGCACTAAGAAAGCTCAGATGTTGCTAGGAATTGAATACAGAGTTGATTGCCTAATTTCCTAGCTCCATGGGCCTTTATATAGCTCTTGGAAATCCTATCTCGAGTCTTGAGGGCACCTCTAAAGGGGTTGAGGGTGCCTCAAAGTGGATAAGTGGATAAAACTTTATCCGTGCGCAAACGACCATGTTGACCCAGTTGAGGGCACCCTCAAGGAAATTAAGGACGCCCTCAATGCTGTTGAGGGTGCCCTCAATGTAGTTGAGGGCACCCTCACTCTAGTGAGGGAGGAGGCGCCTCAATAGTTGTTGAGGGCCCCTCCAGCTGCTTTTCCAGCACTTCTTCGTCTTCACTTTAGCTTCCGAAGTCCCGATAGCTTGGGTGATTGCGGCCAACCGAAATAGGGCTCACCCGAACCTAATTTTCGACCTTCTCCTCGAGCAGGCTTTTGCCCCGGCTTCTCATCCCTCGAATGTCGTGCACATTCTTCTCATCCACAAGTGTACTCTTCTGCAGCTCTTTCGTCCTTTGTATGCACCAAGCCCGTCAGCTCCCTTCCCATGCTGTCCTTCTCGCTAGCTGCATCTTCCGCTCGACTTCCTGCACTCCTAAGCTCCTGTACACTTAGACACAGGGATCAAAACTAAACAGGACCTAACCTAACTTGGTTGATCACATCAAAACAACCACGGGGTCCAACAATCTCCCCCTTTTTGATGTGCATCAACCCAAGTTCAAGTTAGGATAAAAAACAGACAAGTAGTAATTTAAAGAAATTACTAAGCTAATATATTAAGCATAAGGATTGCAATAATAGAATTTGCAACACTAAGTAAACAGAAAAAATATTATCTTGTTCCAATTTTTTTTAATATTATCTAGTTCCAAAAAAAAATTAATTACCAATTTTTTAAAATATTAACTCCCCCTAAACTTGTTCCTATCTCTCCCCCTTTGATCACAGCAAAAACTGGGATAGGAATTTTTCAAAATAAATTCTAAGTTAACAAAGAGCTCTAACTTTTAGACAATTTAAATAAAGTATTTTTTGAGAAATTTCCAACAAATGTTTAAAAAAAACTTGTTAAAGCATTGTTTAATTCCTATTTTCATGCTTTATCAGTAAGTTAATTAAACATTTTATTTCAATATTTTGGCTTCAAGGCAGTGGCGAAGCACTAGGCCTTCTTGGTTATTGGAGCAACAACCACTTTCTTAGACAAAGCCTCATAAAGAAATTAACTGTTTAATTTTTCTTGCTGAAAGCGCTAACTTACAAAAATTTAATCTAGTAAAGATTTTGGAACCCAGTATAGGTTCCTACCTACTGGGTTAATCAAAAATTTAGGGGGTACATAATTTCCAGAAACTTTTCTAAGTTGTCCATGGTGATGTTTAATATACCAATTTAATTTACCATAAATTCTAAGTTTTGATTTTTGAAATTTATTTAAGCATGCATGATCATTTTTCAATTTTTCAATTTCAATTTTCAATTTTTCTTTTTCTAATTTTAGATTATCGTACATTTCTAGAGGGCATGCTTTTGCTAAGTTTAACTTTAACTCATCATTTTCTTTTTCTAATTTAACTAAATCTTTAGTAAGCACTTTAATGAACTGAAAGGACTACTTGGGAGTTAGAGTACGTACCTTACTTACCTCAATTTCTGATGCTCCCCGTTCATCGCAACTTTCTTCTTCTGATGATCCTTCCCCTTCATTTATGCTCATTTCTGAGCTGGTCTCATCTTCTTCTACTTGATGGTTGGTCGTCCGTGTTAATCCCGAGAAGGCTTCGACTTCAGATTTGGAGGATGATGATTCATCCCATATAGCCTTCAGACTCTTGCGTTTAGTGGACATCGGTCTTTGGGACTTCTCCTTGTCCCTTTTCTTCAACTTTGGGTAGTCATCCTTGATGTGCCCTTCCTCATTGCAGTTGTAGCATCAGACTGTTCTTCTGTTGCGTTGATGCTTTCTCGACTGCTATCTAAATTTATTAGTTTTAATAAACTTATTTAATTTCCTTACCATAGTGCCGCTTCATTTTCATCGATCGATGCTTCGGAGTCGAGATCGTCCATCTCGGCTTATAGGGCAACATTGAGATTTGACTTCTCTATTTGTTCAGGCTCTGCAATTCGAGACTGGTGAAGTTCAAATGTAGAAAATAAATTTTCTAGCGCACTTACCTCAAAGTCCTTAGAGATGTAGTATGCATCTACTAAGGATGTCCATTCTGGAGTTCTTGGGAAAGCGTTGAGCGCATACCGTATCGAGTCTCGATTTTTTACCGTTTCTCCGAGATTGGTTAGTTGAGTTATCAACTCCTTAGTTCTTGCATGGAGTTGCGCTACCTTTTCGTCATTGTTCATTCGGAGATTTTTCGGCTGAGTCCGGAGGATGTCGCGCCTTGCTAACTTCACTTCTAAGATGCCTTCGTGGAGCTCCAGGAATTTTTCCCAGAGGTCTTGGGTAGAGTCGTAGCTTCCGATCCGACTTACCTCCTAATACTGAGCAGATGGAACTCTACCTTTCCATTTGCCATGATGTCACGCCCAGGTAGTCCCTTCCAGAAGAAATTTCGGCAACATCTCCCCTGTACGGGTGACAATATGAAACTATTCTATAAAGCCCTCAGGGCCACATATACCTCGGCCAACACTTAAATATATATATATATATATATATCAGCCTCCGACTGTCAACACAATACGAAAACCATAAACAAACATCCAATCTCACCTCTTCTGCCGCCCGGCCAGGCATGTAGCAGAACATATCAAATAAAAACTCATCGACAAATAAAGACCATACAATATCCATAGACTAGATAGTATAATAAGAAAATCAAAAGACCAAATGAAAATCCTTGCGATCTGGAGGGGGACTAGCGATTGGAACCTCCTAACGGCCTCAACCTGAAATAATATAAATCAACGGGGTGAGTCAACTCCTCAGCGGGTACCGGCAGACATGTATAGTAAGATATAACAACTAGTAATAAATATGAGTACAGCCTCATGCATATATATATAAAGGAACCATGCAAAACTAAAATAAAGGGGAGAAACTGTACTAACCAAGACCTGTGTATAAGGTAAACAAGGTCGTCAGACCAAGGAGTATCATGATCCTGTATGCATGTCAATCATAAGCATCCACTAAATATGCAGCAAATAAATAGCAACAAACACAAGCAATAAATGCAATCATGTATATGATGCCAATGACAAGGTCACCCCTGACGCCAGTCAGCTATCTCACACACGGTGGTGAGACATAGTGGGTAGGGCTATGACAACCGTGCACTCTGCCATCACTACTCCTGATGAGTGACCGAGTGGACGGGATGTTGTCAGAGTACACCTATCCTCCTACCCCAAATCATAAGTGGGGGAGCTCAATGTTCTCATCTCCCTGAGACAATCTAGAGGAGGGATCCCTGTCCTACTACCACGCTACGTCACACTACCCATGAGTGGACCAACGGAGCGCTTAACAGAGAAACCTACTGCAACACACCCTACCTGATAAAAACCACTAACCCATGAGTGGTTGTGTGTATAGATCCATATAACTGGCGATGTGCTCAACAATAATGGAGCTGACTATCGTACAGCATGCAATCATGCGAAATGATGCATGACACTAAGCATGGAAATATCCTGATCCTATCCATCTCTATCTAATGTGCACCAAAAGGTATATGGATCAAATAGAATATCCTAGGTACACAGGTCAGGTATAGTAGAATAAATCTAGGCCCTGAACATAATGAGGCATGGTATGTCATTACCTTAAGGACATAAATGATCAAAGGAACATGAATGCAAAAGCAGGTAATAAATACAGCATGCTCAGGTAATAGATAATGACATACCAATGCAGAAATGAACATAAATATTACTACTCATTAAATATTACTATGCATATCAAATGACAATATCTTAGAAGATAAGTCAAAGTACCCACCTCCAATATAGCGCGTTCTAAAGGTAATCTCACGCAAGGCAGCGCGTCACAAATCAGAGTCCTGTAATATATCGTACAGTATAGTTAAGTTTATTATAAACAAAATAACTAACCAAATCCTTATTTATCAGTAACTCTAATTCATTCATTTAAACCTCGATTACCAATTCAAAATGAGTCTAATTCGAAACTTAGATTAGATCCATCATTTAACCCTAATTATGTAACACCCATGAATTTCTTAAGCTAATTATGTGAAGATTTTCTCTTAGAATAAAAAGATAAGATAGAACCAAAAATATATATATGAAAAGGAAATGGTCAAGGATTGAACCTTGAACCTTTTTAAGCTAAGGATTATGGATTGACCACTAGGCCATCATAAATTATTGTTAAATAAAGAATGGAAATTGTAGATAAAGATAGAAGTATGATTAAAAGAAGGAAGCAAGAAAACATCAAGTAGCTTTCTTCCTCCTTCTCATGATTAAGAAGAAAGCTAGCAAAAGACAAGTTGTCTTTTCCTTCCTCCTTCTCTTCCATTTTCGTGGAGATACATGAGGGAACGAGAGGAGAGGAATTTAGGGAATGAATGGGGACATTCTTCATCATTAAGAAAATAAGAAATGAGTTAATAAGGAAGGGAAAGCAAAACTTATCTTTGCTTCTTCCTCCTACTTAGCATAAGAGAGAAAAAGGGAAAGGGATTTCATTTTCTTCTTCCTTTCCTCACCATTGCAGAACCTAGAGCCTCCCCTCTCCCAAATTTCCGAAATCCAATATTAGTTTTCTTCCTAAGGAAAACTAAACCTCAAGAAGAAAGCCTCAAGACCTACTTCTTACAAGCAAGAAAAGCGAAGGAAATACTAGAAGGAGGAGCTCTCTTCTTCTTCTTCTCAAAGGTATCTTTATCTTAAGAAAAGAAAAAGCAAGAGGATGTAAGTATCCCCTCACCTGTGGTACAAGTGGTTATGTGGTTTTCTTCAAGTTTAGATGGCTTAAAAACTTAGGGTTTCCCTTGAAACTTTCGGCCATGATGAGTTGTAAGACTTATGAAAGCTTAAAACCAAAACCAACATGCTTAGGGTTTCTCTCATGATATGATATGAATATTTTCTTGATATTTCATGATTGTTTGTTGCTTAGAACTAGGTGAATCCTCACCTTAGGGTTCGGCCATGAAGAGATTAAAAACCCTAGGAAAGTTCAACCTCAAAACTAACATGCTTATGATCTTTCTCATGATATGTTATGAATGTTTCTTGAGGTTTCATGCTTGTATGTTGTTTGGAACTAGGTAAACCTTACCTTAAGAGTTTCAGCCATGAAAGGAATAAGAATTCTAGAGAAGCTTAAAACTCAAACTAACATGCTTATGATCTTTCTCATGATATGTTATGAATGTTTCTTGAGGTTTCATGCTTTTATGCTGTTTGGAACTAGGAAAACCTTACCTTGAGAGTTTCAGCCATGGAAGGAATAAGAACCCTATAGAAGCTTAAAACTCAAACTAACATGCTTATGACCTTCCTCATGATATGTTATGAATGTTTCCTTGATGTTGCATGTTTGTATGTTGTTTGGAACTAGGTGAACCTTACCTTAGGGTTTCGACCATGGAAGGATTAAAAACCCTAATGAGGCTCAAACTCAAATCTAACTTGCTTATGATCTTCCTCATGATATGGTATGAAGATAACTTGATGTACTTAAGATTCATGTTGTTTAGAATCTAGGTTTCCACCTTGAAAACTTTCGGCCAAGTTAGAATTTAAGGCTTAGACAAGCTTAAACTCAACTCTAACATGCTCATGTTTTTCCTTATGATATGATATGAAATTAACATGATATGCTCATGCTTGTATTTGGTTGAGAACCTATCTCCACACCTTATAACATTCGGCCACTTATAGTTTGTAGGCCTAGGAAGCTTGAAACCTAAACTCAATATGCTCATGTTGTTGCTTAGAATAAATGTTATGAAAATTGTTTAGGGTTCACATGTTATATGCTATTTGTAACCTAGATCTAGGCCTTGTATGTTTCGGCCACATTGTGAAGTTTAGACCTAGGAAGCTTAGAACCAAAATTTAATATTCTTATGATGTTCCTTAGGATAAATGTTATGAAATTGATTTAGGGTTATATGCTATTATGATTGCTTGCAACCTAGGTGGACCCTTGCATGTTTCGGCCACCCTTAGTAGGTTGATGTTGAGACCCAATTATGACTCTCTATGTGCTTCACCTTTCCATGATATGAATTAAGAGATGCTAACTTATGTTCCATGTATGCTTATGTGTTCCATGATATGTTAAATGCTCATTTATGTATGCTTATGAATCATGCATGAAAATGTCTCCTATGATATGTAAAATGCTCAAGTATGTATGCTTTATGAAATGAAAAAGAAAGGCCTAAGAGATGCTTCCCTATTGTTGGGACTAAGAGCACTCTTTATGACAAGCTAAGTGAAAGGCCTAAGAGTTGCTTTCCTATCAAGTGGGACTAAGAGCACTCTCTATGTTATGAAAAGTTACGAATGACATGAATATGATATGTTATGAATGACATGTACATGATATGCTATGAATGACATGAATATGATATGCTATGAATGACATGTACAAGATATGCTATGAATGACATGAATACGATATGCTATGAATGACATGTACAAGATATGCTATGAATGACATGAATATGATATGCTATGAATGACATGTATATGATATGTATATGACATAATATTTTACTTTGTATGGCTTGTACCAAAAGGGTGGGCTCCTTATGCGCCCCTAGGTTGATGGACTAAGAAACGGGCCTAGTAAAGGGTGGGCTCCTTACGTGCCCCTAGGTCGAGCTACAGGCCCTAGTTTCCTAGTAGGTTCAAGACTAGCTACCTTGGGTCTACTTAGGATGCGCGCATTTATGTATGTATGTCATACTAAGCCGGGGCCCCCTCATGTTGAGATTATTTTTAAGTACTATATGATATTATTTTTAAGACATTTTTGCACATGACATGAAGCATGTTTTGAAAAGTATCTTGCACATGACATCATCCATGATTTAAAGGATATCTTGCATATATGTTTATGATATGGAATGATATGATATGATGCTTTCTCACATGCTATGATAGGATGTTCTTTATACTATGATATGATATGTCATGATGCTTATTTTTACGATATGACATGATATGTGATAATGCTTACTTTACATTATAATATGAATGCCAATTATGTCATGATAAGTTTATGTCATGATATGATGTTTATTTTATGCTATGATATGATAAGTTTATGCCAAGATATGATGCTCACTTTATGCTATGATATGACTTTTGTTTATGCCATGATATGATTTCCATTTATGCCATGATATGAGTTTCATTCATGCTATGATATGTGATATGATTACTCTTATATGATATATACGGTTTTTGTGAGTAAGAAAGGATCTTACTGAGCCTTGTGTGCTCATAGCTTACTTTCCTTGTACCACAGATAAAGGTAAAGGATGAATAAACTAAAGGAGCAGCAGGAGGGGCAAAAGATGTGTGTGGTGGTGGCTTGGCTAAAGAAAAATAAATGACCTGCTTATGTTTATTTTATGTTGATGACTTGCATGACTATGTTATTCTTACTTATGCTTATGTTAGGAATGGATGATTATGATTCCTTAAGTTTATAACATGCTGAGCATATTGGTATGATTAGTTATGTTTTAAATGAACAATTACTTCCGCTGTTTTGATTAGAAAAATGAAAAAGAAAACTATTTGTACGTACGCTATGTAAAGTAGAAGAAAGTAACCCCGTCCTCACTAGGCAGGAGTGGAGGGCGGGCGTTACAAATTATTCCATTTTAGATTTAACTCTATACTTAAATCAATTCTAGTAGCAATTTATGTTTCATCCAACCTAAATCAGCCTAATTAAGTCTCTACCTCAAACTCATAGCTAGCTGTTGGAAATCCACCTCACTACCCAAATCAAAAAGAACATCGAGATTCAGCCCAGAAATTTATACATCACAAAATCCAGCATCATATTAACTTCCCTTACCTCCAAGATCTCAGCTAGGGCATAGGTGAGGTCGGATGCCGGCGCTAGGGAAGAAGGAAAGAGAGTGGCTGCTGGCGGTGTCGGGTGGTTGTGTCCGCAGTGGATAGCAGTGACACAACCTTGGCTTAGAAGAAGAAATCAGTGTCAGGAACTAGGGCACAGCGTGGAGGCGGCCGCCACTGTTTCGCACAGCAGCGACGCTCAGCAGAGGAAGAGGACGACACCTAGTCACCAATGGTGGCCTTCGGTGTTCTGCAGAGAAGCATCGACACGAGGAGAACTTAGAGCACAACGACGTGAAGAAAGGGAAAGGCTTCGGTCGGTGGGGCTTGCGGCGAGAAGGAAAACTAGGGCACGACGATTGCGGCTAGGGCACAACAAGAATGACAACTCGGCAGTGAATTGCCCTCGGGTTCCGACGCCAGTGGGGCTTCACCGAGGACGACAATGGTGGCACGACGTCAGGCGATGTAGAGAAGTCAGGAGAGAAGGAAGATCGGCAAAGGCAAAGGATATTGGGAGAAGAAGTGACCAACTTCTACTTGTCTGCCCCTTTTGTCCGCGAGAGAGGAGATGAAGCGTCTCGGCAATGCCGTCGGGTGGAGGAGATGAAGGGATTGGGAGAGCCGGCACGGGTCGGGGGAGTCGGAGAAGAGAAAAGAAAATAAAAGGAAAAATAAAAAAAATGGAAAAAGAAAAGAAAAAAATTAAAACTTTTCCTCTCTTAAATTGGGTAGCTTAAACAAACTTTCCCATTGCCCATATTTATCTTCGTAACCTACACCATACGGTCTCCGAAAAATTCTCAGATAATTTCTAAAAATTTTGAAAAATTCCCTATGGTTATTCGCCCTTTTTCAGTATTTTATATTCTCCCCCACTAATAAAAATTTGGTCCCCAAATTTTGTTATCTACCATCAGCAATTACTAGCAATAAATAGATAGTATAAATGCTGAACGAAAATTAACCCACATACCTCAAGTGAAAAGATGGAGGTATCGAGCTCGGATCATATCCTCGAGCTCCCAGGTAACCTCCTCGTCAAAATGATGTTGTCATCCGACTTTAATCAGCCAGATAGTCTTGTTCCGCAGCTGACGCTCTTTCTGGTCCAGAATCCATACCGGAACCTCCTCGTAGGTAATGTCAGGCTGAATAGGAATTGGTATATCTGGCAGAACATGTACTGGGTCGGCTACGTATCTCCTCAGCATAGACACATGAAATACATCGTGCACGCCTGCCAGAGCCTATGGTAGCGCCAGACGATAAGCTACCGTTCCAATCCTCTCCAAGATCTGGAAAGGCCCAATGTATCGTGGAGCTAGCTTACCTCGGAGGCCAAATCTCTTCACCCCTTTCATGGATGAAATTCTCATAAATACATGGTTGCTAGTAGAGAACTCCAGGGGTCTATGTCTCCGATCAACATAATTCTTCTGGCGGTCCTGCGGCTCTGACATCCTCCATCTAATAGTGCGAACTAGCTCTGCCTCCTGCTGAGCTCTCTGTAGTCCTAGAAGTTGGGCCTCCCCAACCTCCTCCCAGAGGGTGGGTGTTCGACAAAGCCTACCATATAACGCTTCAAACGGTGTCATCTAGATAGCCGAATGATAGATGTTGTTGTAGGCAAACTCAACTAATGGCAAATAATCCTCCCAGCTGCCTCTAAAATCCAAAACGCAAGGCCTTAGCAAGTCCTCTAGAGTCTGAATGGTCCTCTCTGACTGCCCATTAGTCTGCGGATGGAAGACTGTACTGAATCGAAGCTATGTGACCAAGGCCTACTGTAGACTCTACCAGAACCAGGACGTGAACCGTGGGTCTATATTCGATATAATACTCAACGGCACACCATGCATTCTGATGATCTCTCGATAATACAGCTCTGCCAATCGATCTAGAGAATCGGTCTTCCAAATTGCTAGGAAGTGTGCGGATTTAGTTAATCGATCAATGATTACCCAAATCACATCATGGCTTCGTCGTGTCCTAGGCAATCCCACCATAAAATCAATAGTGATGTGATCCCATTTCCACTCTAGAATCGAAATCCTCTGAAGTAATCTGGCAGGTCTCTGGTGCTCAGCCTTCACCTGCAGACAGACAAGACATCTAGCTACAAATTTTGCGATGCCTTTCTTCATTCTATTCCACCAATAGGAATGCCTTAAATCTTGATACATGCGGATCCCACCTGGGTGGCTTGCAAATCGAGAGGGATAAGCCTCCTGAAGTAACTGCTCCCTGACCGGGTGAGATGGAGGTATGCATAATCAGCCTCGGAAATATATAATACTTGCATCATCTCGGGTGAACTCTATCTGCTGCCCGGAAGCTATCTGGCTGCTAATGGGCTATAAGTGCTAATCACTGGCCTGAGCTTCTCAGATCCTTATCATGATCGACGACTGAGCAACCATGGCAACCAGAATACCCTGCTTTGTCGGTCCCTGCTCCTCAAGGCCCAACTCAGAAAAATCCTGAATCAAGTCTGTGACTAAAGCTCGGTGGCAAGCCAAAGTCCCTTTGGACTTCTGGAAAAGTGCATCGGCAACCACATTAGCTTTCCCCCAGTGGTAGATAATGGTACAGTCATAATCCTTCAGGAACTCCATCCATCTCCTCTGGCAGAGATTAAGCTCTTTCTGGGTGAAAATATATTTGAGACTCTTATGATCAGTGAGAATCTAAAATGTAATACCATACAGGTGATGCCACCAAATTTTCAAAGAAAATATAATGGCGGTCAACTCCAAATCATGTACTGGGTAGTTCTTCTCATGCTCCTTCAACTGACGAGAAGCATAAGAGACTACCCTTCCGTGCTGCATCAGAACAGCACCCAAACCCTGCAGAGATGTGTCGGAGTAGAGTACGAATCAATCCTCTCCGGAAGGCAAAACCAAAATTGGTGCTGACACTAATCTTCGCTTCAACTCCTGAAAGCTGGTCTCATAGGCTTCTGTCCAAGTGAACTTCATGCCTTTCCTGGTCAGGCGTGTCAGCGGCATAGCAATGCAAGAGAAACCTTCGACGAACCGTTTGTAATATCCAGCCAGTCCCAAAAAACTGCGGATCTCCTGAACTGATTTCGGCTACTCCCAACTGGTGATAGCCTTGATCTTCTGAGGGTTTACGAAAATACCTTGGCTAGAAAGCACGTGACCTAGAAAATCAACTGAAGATGGCCAAAAGGCACACTTGCTGAACTTCGCGTATAGACGATGTCGTCGAAGAGTCTCCAAGACTATGCGAAGATGCTGTGCATGCTCCTCCTCGGAACACGAGTAGATCAAAATGTCATCGATGAAGATGACAACAAACTGATCTAGATACTCCAGAAAGATGTGGTTCATCAAATCTATAAACACCGCTAAAGTATTGGTAAGCCCAAATGACATTACCAAATATTCATAATGTCTGTATCTAGTACGGAATGTTATCTTCTGAATATCAGATTCTTTAACTCTCAGCTGATGATATCTGGACCGCAAATCAATCTTAGAATATACTAAGGTACCTCTGAGCTGATTAAACAAATCCTCAATCCATAGTAAGGGGTATTTATTCCTGACGGACACTGCATTCAGCTGTTTGTAATCGATGCACAACCTCAGAGTACCATCCTTTTTCTTGACAAACAACACCGGATAACCCCATGGAGAAACACTAGGGTAAATAAATCCCCTGTCCAATAGCTCCTGGAGTTGGACCTTTAGCTCTTCCAACTCTTTCGGCACCATACGATATAGAGCATTCGATGCTGGCACGGTCCCCGGAAGTAGCTCAATAACAAATTCCACTTACCTTCTGGGAGGCAAGCCTAGTAGCTCATCTAGAAATACATCCGGATACTCTCAGACCATTGGAATATTTGAGAGCTGAGAACTACTACTGTCGTCAGTATTAATCAAAGATAAAAGAAATCCCTGACAACAACTTCTGAGCCTGAATCGCTGAAATGATCGATATGTCATCATCCCTGATGCTAGTAAAATCCCACGAGGGTTGGTTCGGGGGTCGGAATGTGACCACCCTCATCTGGCAATCAACCGTGGCATGATATGCAGACAGCCAATCCATGCTAAGGATAATGTCGAACTCGACCATTTCCAGTACTAATAAATCAACCATGAGTATCATATTACCAAAATCTAACGGGCAACCTCTGACCTCCTGAGTGATGTCCAATGTATCACCGAGCGATAGGGAGATGGTCAGTCGATGCGGTCTAAGAGTAGGTAGTCTACCTATGTCCTTCATAAAGGCACAGGAAATAACAGAATGCAAACTACTAGTATCTATCAGCATATTAGCGGATAATGCATAAAGTAAAACCATACCTCGAAAAATGGATTCGTCGGCCAGCTGCACATTCTCTCTGGTAACCGAGTGAATACATCCAGTCTCTAGTGGTGGTGGAGGTGGTAGTGCTGCCAAAGGCTACTGCGTCTGAGTCTGAGTCTGCCACTGTGACGGTGTCGGGTACTGTGCCAGAGATGGATATGTGGGCTACGATTGATACTGTACTGGTGGCTGGGACTGCGTCTGGTACTGAATAGTGACTGGGGTTGAGGCCGGTACTGAACCAGTGGCTGGGGTTACAGATACTGATTTAAGGGCTGAGGCTACAGCTGACACTGAGGTCCCACGACAAAACTCTGTGGTACCATAAGGACACTGGAGTGCTCTTGTCCATGTATGTCATACACAGCAGCTGCAGGGGGAGCTGTCCTCTGCTGGCGATGCAAAGGTTGGCCTTTCTGCCCCCCTCGATGAGCTTCGGCCTGGCTGTACTGACCTCCATGATCAGAAACTCCAGAAGCTATATGCTGAGCCTTCAGTGAACAATCTTGGCTCATGTGCCCAAGTAGTTTTCAATAATAGCAAACTGACTGTCCCAAGGAGCAAGCTGATGCGGTGTGATCTCTGGACCCACACCGGGAACAGTGGATGTCACTGGCGGGTTGTTTCTGTGTCTGCTGAGGAGGTTGGAAACGTCATGATGAAGACCGCCTTGACTTTTGAGGCTGTCCAGATGCCCCAGAAGTACCCTAACCTGGTCGACTG
Organism: Zingiber officinale; assembly: GCF_018446385.1. Taxonomy (NCBI): domain Eukaryota; kingdom Viridiplantae; phylum Streptophyta; class Magnoliopsida; order Zingiberales; family Zingiberaceae; genus Zingiber; species Zingiber officinale. Next base: position 32,668,635 of record NC_055999.1, on the reverse strand, counting down.
CGACCACTCTGCTACTGTGTAGTCTGTGGCTGCCAGATCTGTCCTGATGTCCGATATGTCTGTTTCTTTTTCTTGTCCGGGTATGCTCTCTGGTGAGCTGACTCAATCATAAGAGCTCTGTCCAATATCTCCAAGTAGGAAGAATTACCAAAACCGGCAATTTTTACTTGCAGATCTCCATTTAGTCCCTGGACAAACTATAGCATATGAGATCTGTCCTTAACAACTAATTCTAGACAAAATCTAGCCAACCAATTAATCTCAGCATTGTACTCTGTCATGGTGCAATTGTTCTACCGTAGACTCAGAAAATCCTGTCGGTGAGTCGTCTGATATGCCCGTGAAAAGTATCGGCTCTCAAAAGCCTCTCTAAATCTCGCCCAGGTAATGTTCTGCTCGCCTAGGATGGAGCGCTGCATATCCCACCAGATATCGGGCTCATCCCGTCAATGGAAAGTAGCCAGCTCTGCTTTCTCCCACTCGGAGCAAGTCATGTAGAAGAAGGTCCACTCCATAGTCTCTATCCAGGACTTGGCCACACTCGAATCGGTCTCTCCGCAAAATAGTGTGAATCGACTTTTCATTGATTCTGCCAAAGCGGGATCCGTGCTCGTGCCGTAACTATATCAGTAAGGTGAGTAGGGATCGCTGTGAGAACTAGCGGAACCACTGGAGCTGGTACTACAGGTGGTACCGCTGGATAGGCCGGGGGATGTATCCCCGGTGCTGCTGCATAAACAGGGGTAGGTGCCGCTAGTGGCACTACAAGGTGAACATAAGTGGGTGTGGCTGGAGGTATGGTAGGTGGTGGTACCGAATGTGGAGTAACTACTACTACTGGTGTGGGTGCCGGGTGAGCAATAGGCACCGGTGGCGGTGGTGCCGAGTACACCGTAGGCACCGGTGGCGGTGGTCCCGGGTACGCCGTAAGTACTGGTGGTGGTGGTGCGGGGTACACAGTGGGCACGACTGGAGTAGGTGCCGGGTATGTCGGTGGTACCGCTGGTGGTACCGTGAATAAAGTAGGAGTGGGTACAGTGGGTACGGTTGGGGTAGGTACCTTTGAAACCATCGGAGTCTGAGAGCCCGACACGCCTGTAGTACCATGTGGAGTTTGTCCCTGACCAGCAGGCTCAACCCCAACAGATGTCTCTAGCGACTCCATCGCCCGGGTTTCCAATGTCCTCTTGCGTGGATGTCCTGCACCATGTCTCGGAGCATGTGCATTTCGCCTCATATCTGTTAAATTGTATCCCAGATATTACTATTAGTATCAAAATTATAAAAATTAACATTTTACCTATTTACAACCTGGAGATGTTCCGTCGTTGTCCAGTCCCCAATTAGGACATCGGAACTCTGAAATGAGAAAATCGACAAAAATCCATAACGAAATTTCGAAACATGAACATAACGAAAATCCGTACAAATCCGAAAATACCCAGATTGTCTCGCAAAACTGGGCTCTGATATCAAAAATATTGATATCAGATTAACTCAAAAAAAAAATCCAAAACAAAAAGCAAGTATCGTATATCTTGTTCTGATACCAAAAATATTGTCACACCCTAAGTAGGCTCTGCCAGAAGAAATTTCGGCAGCATCTCCCCGGTATGGGTGACAATATGAAACTATTCTACAAGGCCCTCAGGGCCACATATACCTCGGCCAACATGGCCGGAACAATAACAATAAACATAATAAAACAACCACGCAATATATATATATATATATATATATATATATATATATATATATATATATATATATATATATATATATATATATATATATATATATATATACCTCCAATACGAAAACCATAAACAAACATCCAATCTCACCTGTTCTGCCGCCCGGGCAGGCATGTAGCAGAACATATCAAATAAAAACTCATCGACAAATAAAGACCAAACAATATCCATAGACTAGATAGTATAATAAGAAAACCAAAAGACCAAACAAAAATCCTTGCGATCTGGAGGGGGACTAGAGATTGGAACCTCCTGACGGCCTCAACCTGAAATAGTATAAATCAACGGGGTGAGTCAACTCCTCAGTGGGTACCGGCAGACAGGCATAGTAAGATATAACAACTAGTAATAAATATGAGTACAACCTAATGGATATATATATAAAGGAACAATGCAAAACTGAAATAAATGGGAGAAACTATACTAACCAGGACTTGGGTATAAGGTAAACAAGGTCGTCAGACCGAGGAGTATCATGATCCTGTATGCATGTCAATCATAAGCATCCACCAAATATGCAGCAAATAAATAGCAGCAAACACAAGCAATAAATGCAATCATGCATATGATGCCAATGATATGGTCACCCCTGACGCTAGTCAGCCATCTCACACACGGTGGTGAGAGAAAGTGGGTAGGGCTATGACAACCGTGCACTCTGCCATGTCTACTCCTGATGAGTGACCAAGTGGATGAGATGTTGTCAGAGTACACCTATCCTCCTACCCCAAATTATAAGTGGGGGAGCTCAATGCTATCATCTCCCTGAGATAATCCAGAGGAGAGATCCATGTCCTGCTACCACGCTGCATCACACTACCCATGAGTGGACCAACGGAGCCCTTGACAGGGAAACCTGCTGCAATACACCCTACCTAATAAAAACCACTAACTCATGAGTGGTTGTGTGTGCAGATATATGTAACTAACGATGTGCTCAACAATAATAGAGCCGATTATTGCATAGCACACAATCATGTGAAATGGTGCATGACACTAAGCATGGAAATATCCTGATCTTATCCATCTCTATCTAATGTGTACCAAAAGGTATATGGATCAAATAGAATATCCTAGGTACACAGGTCAGGTATAGTAGAATAAATATAGGTCCTGAACATAATGAGGCATGGTATGTCATTACCTTAAGGACATAAATAATCAAAGGAACATGAATGCAAAATCAGGTAATAAATACAGCATGATCATGTAATAGATAATGACATACCAATGCAGAAATAAACATAAATATTACTACTCGTTAAATATTACTATGCATATCAAACGACAATATCCTAAAAGATTAGTCAAAGTACCTGCCTCCAATATAACGCATGCTAAAGGTAATCCCACGCAAGGCAGCGCGTCACAAATCAGAGTCCTGTAATATATCGTACAATATAGTTAAGTTTATTATAAACAAAATAACTAACCAAACCCTTATTTACTAGAAACTCTAATTCATTCATTTAAACCTCGGTTAGCAATTCAAAACGAGTCTAATCCAAAACTTAGATTAGATCCATCATTTAACCCTAATTATTCCATTTTAGATTTAACTCTATACTTAAATCAATTCTAGTGGCAATTCATGTTTCATCCAACCTAAATCAGCCTAATTAAGTCTCTACCTCAAACTCATAACCACTTCACAGCTAGGGTGTTGCTGCCGGAATGGAGGTAGCTACTGGAAATGCACCTCACTGCCCAGATAAAAAAGAACATCGATATTCAACCCAGAAATCTCTACATCACAAAATCCAGCATCATATCAACTTCCCTTACCTCCAAGATCTCAGCTAGGGCACAGGTGAGGTCGACTGTCGGCGCTAGGGCAGAGGGAAAGAGAGCGGCTGCCGGTGGTGACGGGTGGTTGTGTTCGCAGTGGACAGTAGCGACACAACCTCAATTGAGAAGCTGAAATCAGCATCAGGAACTAAGGCACAGCGTGGAGGCGGCCGACGCTGCTTCGCGCGATGACGGCGCTCTGCAGAGGAAGAGGGCGACACCTAGGCATCAACGGTGGCCTTTGGTATTCAACAGAGAGGCATCGACATGAGGATAATTTGGAGCATAGCGGTGTGAAGAAAGGGAAAGGGTTCGGCCGACACAAATCAGAGTCCTGTAATATATCGTACAATATAGTTAAGTTTATTATAAACAAAATAACTAACCAAATCCTTATTTACTAGAAACTCTAATTCATTCATTTAAACCTCGGTTAGCAATTCAAAATGAGTCTAATCCAAAACTTAGATTAGATCCATCATTTAACCCTAATTATTCCATTTTAGATTTAACTCTATACTTAAATCAATTCTAGTGGCAATTCATGTTTCATCCAACCTAAATCAGCCTAATTAAGTCTCTACCTCAAACTCACAACCACTTCACAGCTAGGGTGTTGCTGCCGGAATGGAGGTAGCTACTGGAAATGCACCTCACTACCCAGATAAAAAAGAACATTGAGATTCAACCCAGAAATCTATACATCACAAAATCCAGCATCATATTAATTTCCCTTACCTCCAATATCTCAGCTAGGGCACAGGTGAGGTCGACTATCGGCGCTAGGGCAGAGGGAAAGAGAGCGGCTGCCGGCAGTGTCGGGTGGTTGTGTTCGCAGTGGACAGTAGCGACACAACCTCAACTGAGAAGCTGAAATCAGCATCATGAACTAGGGCACAGCGTGGAGGCGGCCGACGCTGCTTCGCGCGATGGTGGCGCTCTATAGAGGAAGAGGGAGACACCTAGGTATCGACGGTGGCCTTTGGTATTCAACAGAGAGGCATGAACATGAGGAGAACTTAGAGCATAGGGGTGTGAAGAAAGGGAAAGGGTTCGGGCGACGCAAATCAGAGTCCTGTAATATATCCTACAATATAGTTAAGTTTATTTTAAACAAAATAACTAACCAAATCATTATTTACTGGAAACTCTAATTCATTCATTTAAACCTCGGTTAGCAATTCAAAACGAGTCTAATCCAAAACTTAGATTAGATCCATCATTAAACCCTAATTATTCCATTTTCGATTTAACTCTATACTTAAATCAATTCTAGTGGCAATTCATGTTTCATCCAACCTAAATCTGCCTAATTAAGTCTCTACCTCAAACTCACAACCACTTCACAGCTAGGGTGTTGCTGTCGGAATGGAGGTAGCTACTAGAAATGCAGCTCACTGCCCAGATAAAAAAGAACATTGAGATTCAACCCAGAAATCTAAACATCACAAAATTCAGCATCATATTAACTTCCCTTACCTCCAAGATCTCAGCTAGGGCACAAGTGAGGTCGACTGTCGGCGCTAGGGCAGAGGGAAAGAGAGCGGCTGCCGGTGGTGATGGGTGGTTGTGTTCGCAGTGGACAATAGCGACACAACCTCAACTGAGAAGCTAAAATCAGCATCAAGAACTAAGGCACAGCGTGGAGGCAGCCGACGCTGCTTCGCGCGATGGCGGCGCTCTGCAGAGGAAGAGGGCGACACCTAGGCATCGACAGTGGCCTTTGGTATTCAACAGAGAGGCATCGACATGAGGAGAACTTAGAGCATAGCGGTGTGAAGAAAGGGAAAGGGTTCGGCCAATGGGGCTCACGGCGAGAAGGAAAACTAGGGCAGAGCGACTGCGGCTAGGGCACAGTAAGAACGATAACTCGGTAGTGGCTTGCATTTCAATACCGACGCCAGTGGGGCTTCATCGATAACGACAATGGTGGCACGGCGTCAGGCGATGTTGAGAAGTCGGGAGAGAAGGAAGATCGGCAAAGGCAAAGGAGATTGGGAGAAGAAGTGACCAACCTCTCCTTGTCTGCCCCTTTTTCCCACGAGAGAGGAGATGAAGTGTATCGGCAGCACCGTCGGGTGGAGGAGATTAAGGGATTGGGTGAGCCGGCATGGGTCGGGGGAGTCGGCGAAGAGAAAAGAAAATAAAAGGAAAAAAGAAAAAAAAAATGAAAAAAGAAAAGAAAAAAATTTAAACTTTTCCTCGCTTAAATGGGGTATCTTAAACTGGCTTTCCCATGGCCCATATTTATCCCCGTAACCTACACCATACAGTCTCAAAAAAATTCTCAGAAAATTTCTAAAAATTTAGGAAAATTTCCTTATGGTTATTCACCCTTTTTTTATTATTTTACAACCGAAATCAGCTTGCTTCTTTTTAGTCCAGTTGTATTCTTCCTTGTCTTTAGGGGTTACAAAACCGTATTTCATAATTAGAAGAATATCAAATTCTTTTTTGAAGAATACCTCCATTCGACGTTTCCATGTTGCGAAGTCTCCGTCAAATTTCGGGGGATGAATGCTTGCGCCGGTCATCATCTTGATCTTGATGCTTCAGTCAGCAGTCAGTCCTTCTGAGGCGGTCTAGCTCTGATACCACTTGTTGGTGCAGCAGGGCCGGCAAGAGGGGAGGGGTAGATTACCCTCAAAATAAGAACTACCCTCAAAATAAGAACTACCCTCTCGTTATTTCAACTCTAAAATAGCAATAATAAAATAAAAACAAACTAATAGAAAGGAAAGAAAGAAGACTTAGGGATTTGACTTGGTTACAATTTAGGTGGTTGTTAATTCAAGGTGGTTGAACAGCTCTACTTGAAATGTCTCTTTCACTGTAGGTGAAGAAGCCTTTTTACACACTAAGAAAGCTCAAATGTTATTAGGAATTGAATACAGAGTTGATTGCTTAATTTCCTAGCTCTAAGGGCCTTTGTATAGCTCCTGGAAATTCTATCTCGAGTCTTGAGGGCGCCTCCAAAGGGGTTGAGGGCGCCTCTAAGTGGATAAGCAGATAAAACTTTATCCGTACGCAAACGACCATGTTAACCCAGTTGAGGGCGCCCTCAAGGACATTGAGGGCGTCCTCAATGCTGTTGAGGGCGCCCTCAATGTAGCTGAGGGCGCCCTCACTCTGGTGAGGGCTGAGGCACCTCAACAGTTACTGAGGGTGCCTCCAGCTACTTTTCTAGCACTTCTTCATCTTCACTTTAGCTTCCGAAGTCCCGATAGCTTGGGTGATTGCGGCCAACCAAAATATGGCTCACCCGAACCCAATTTCTAGCCATCTCCTTGAGCAGGCTTTTGCCCCGGTTTCTCATCCCTCGAACGTCACACATGTTCTTCTCGTCCACTGGTGTACTCTTCCGCAGCTCTTTCGTCCTTCGGACGCACCGAGCCCGTCGACTCCCTTCCCGTACCATCCTTCTCACTAGCTGCATCTTCTGCTCGACTTCCTGCACCCCTAAGCTCCTGCACACTTAGACACAGGGATCAAAACCAAACATGACCTAACCTAACTTGGTTGATCACATCAAAACAACCACGGGGTCCAACACTCATGGCATTGAAAAATGTTAAGAGCGGTGAGGATAAAGAATAAATTGTTAGGGAAGATGTGGAGTCTTTAAATGAATCATCCTCTAGTAATGATGGGGTAACTTCTTCTAAATTAGATAAACTCTACTCCATCATAGCATGATTAATAAATGTTTTATCTAAATGAAGAGGTAGAGTTAAAGAATTACAAAATGAATTGAAGTCATTTAGAATGAAAATGTGTCATGTAAGACTTTCATGAATCATGAAAATACTACTAATTAATTTAATGAGTTCAACAATTAATTGCATCCATAAAATTGCAAGTAGATGATCTTAGAAGTGAATTGGAAAGGTTTACTTCAAATTCTAAATATTTGGACATAATTTTAGAAGCTCAACGGGTTATTTTTAACAAAGAAGGATTAGGTACCAACCAAAATATGAAGAAGTAAAATGTATGTTCTTAATCATTATAAATCATTTTTCTAAAGTTAAAACTATGCAAGCTTGGGTACCCAAGTAATATATTATTGATGATACTCGACCTAAAATTTGGGTACCAAAATATTCAATTCATTGTGTTTGAATAGACATGCATTGAGGGGGAGCATTCGATAATATGGTTTATAGATAGCAGATACTCTAAGCACATGATGGAGACTCATCAAAGCTCTCATCACTTAAGAACAAAACTAAAAGTACTATTTTCTTTGGTAATAGTGGTGAGCTTAAGGTTATATGAATAGGAGACATTAAAATTTCTGAACAATTCATGATTTAAAATGTCTTATTAGTGAAACACATGACCTTCAATCTTCTAAATGTTAATCAATTATGTGATTCGGGATATAGAGTTGAGTTTAACTCTTCTCAAGAGTTGAGTTACACAAAGGAACTTCTGAAGTAAAACTCACGAGACGAGACCTACTCCAGAACCAACTAATGAACCTCTGGATGGAAGAAGGCGAAATAGTCATACATCTACACTCGAGAATAAAAAAACTCATCATTGGACTCATGAATCTCAAAAAAAAGGTAACGAATTGAGATTCATTAAGGTATGATTTAAATGCATTTCTTAGGACACCCGAGTGGACATCTATAGTCGACTCATTTTATATATCTAAAGACCTCGAAGTTAGTTCATTAAAAAAAATTATTTTCCACTTTTGAACTTCACGAATCAAGATGTGTAAGCTTATGAAATAAAGAAGAAAAGATCGCCCATAGCATAGCTCTAAAGGCCATCCAGAAAGGTGAACTAGATCTAGACTCTGAAGAATCAATCAACGAAGATGAAGTAGCATTATTAGTAAGAAAATTTAGTAAGTTCATTATATCTAATAAATTCAATAAGTCATTGGTGAACAAGCACTTTCAGAGCAAAAGGAAGGTTTAGTGCTACAACTACCAAGAAGAAGGGTACATCAAGGATGACTACCCTAAACTAAAGAAGAAGGAGAAAGACATGGGAAACAGACCAATAAAATCGAAGCACAAGATCTTGAAAGCCACATGGGATGAAACATCATTCTTCGAGTCCGTGATTGAAGCTTACGCCAAACTAGCCTTGATGGCAGACCACCAGAGGACGTCGAAAGTTTCTTAGAGATGAGCATCGATGAAGGGGGAGGATCTTCAAAAGAAAGTTGTGATGAAGGGAGAGCATCAGAATACGAGGTAAGTGAGGGACGTGCACTTTCTCCCAAACAATCTTTTCAATTTATTAAAATGCATTCAAAGAACATAGTACAATTAGAAAAAGATAATGCTAGATTAAAATTAAACTTAGTAAATTCATGCCCCTTAGATATGTTTGATAATCTAAAAATAGAAAATGAAAAATTGAAAACACAATAGAAAAACTAGAAAATGACTATACATGCTTAAATTTGAATATCTTTCAAAAATTAGAACTAAAAATTAATGGTAGAATTAACTGGTACATTTGAAAACACCAAGTATAAATTAAGAAAATCCCTAGAAATTATGTACCTTACAAATTTTTAGTAAACCCAGTAGGTAGGAACCTATATTGGATTCCAAAAACTTTTACAGATTAAAATTCAGAAAGTATTGAATTATCAAGATAGAAATTATTTTAATTAGAAATTTTTTTTAGTAAATTTTTTGTGTTCAAATTTCATACTCAAAATTTTTATACTTATAGAAAAGTAGTATTTCTATTAAGAAAGTTTTTCATATTTATTTTGGTTGAGTTATTTTCTATGAATTTATTAACGAAAATGGGATTTTAAAAATTAAAAATAATTTTCAGACTTATCTTTGAAATATTTTATTTTTCTGGGATAAAGCATGATATCTTTTATCACAACAAAAAACTTTTATATTTTTTGAATTTTTTTTGATTTATTATAAGTTTTTTACTTTTAGAATTAAAAATTTAGGAAAATAGAATTTTTTAAACATTGATTTTTCTAGTGTTAGAAAATCTGTTTTCCATATCTAAAAAAAAGATTTACAAAATTTTTAGAAAAAAAAAATGTTATGATTTATTGTTAAAAATTAGTTTTCTAAAATAAATCATTTCTGTTAAACTAAATAATATTTTTCTGTGATAAATTTTTTCTATTGGTCTAATTTAATCTGCCGAAGTTTGAAAAAAGTTATAGAATTTTTTTGAAATAGAAAACTAATTTTTTAATTTTTTTAAATCAAAAATTAATTAATAAAAATATAATGTGTTTGAAAATCACTTTAGAAAAATATTAGCCTACTAGTAATATTTGTAATGCACCCCTAGAATTTTTTTTCAGATTTGTTTACTATTTATTATTTTTTTTATTTTTTTATGTGATTAAAGTGGAAAAATATGTGTAAGTTAAGGGGGAGTTAGGATTTTTTATTTATTTTGCAATCACTTTTTAGTCTACTTTAGTTATGTTATTACATTTTTAACCCTAATTGAACTTGGATTGATGTACATCAAAAGGGGGAGATTGTAAGTACGCTGTGATTTATTTTGATATGATCAACCAAGTTCAGTTAGGTCTTATTGTATTTGATTCTTGTGTCTATGTGTGCAGGATCTTAGGAACACAAGAAGTTGAGCGGAAACACAACTAGCAAGAAGGATAGCACAGAAAAGGAGTCGACAGGCTTAGTGTATCCGAGGGACAAAATGCTACGGAAGAGTGCACCAATGGATGAGAAGGACGTGCATGGCATTCAAGGGATGAGAAGCTGGGAAGAAAGCCTGCTCAAGGAGAAGGTCAGATTTAGGTTCGAATGAGCTCAACTCCAGTAAGTCGGAGAATCACCTACGTGAAGAGATCATATTTAAGCTAAGTTGCCCTATGGAAGGAACCTTCCATGCCTAGAAGGCGCCTTCGATGAACAATACGAAGGCAACTTCCAGGCTTCGAAGGAGCCTTCACTTGGCATTAGCCGAGGATAATGGCGGATAAACTCTATCCAATGGAAGGCACCTTGGACCTCTTTGGAGGCACCATCTGTAGGACCCCGTGGTAGTTTTGATGTGATCAACCAAGTTGGTTAGGTCCTACTGTGTTTGATCCCTGTATCTGAGTGTGCAGGAGCTTAGGAGCACAGGAAGTCGAGCGGAAGACGCAGCTAGCGAGAAGGACGGCACGAGATGTTGGGTTTTTCGGGCCGCGAAAACCGCTTTTCGCGTCGCGGAAACCCCGAATCACCCAAAGCCGTAGATCCGTGCAAGGAAAACCGAATGAAATACAAGTACGAGTTTCAAAAAAAAACCTTTAGATCTACTCCTAGATCTATGTGTTGAGAGCTTTACCCTTGTTGCGTGCCCATTCGCGTTCCCGCTTGTCCAAGGAGTTGCCGGATCTCTAGACCGTCAAGCGTCGGTCCTCTAGAAGTATCCACACTGACACGTAGGTGGAGAAGACCTCACACAAAGGTGTGCTAGCACCTTGTGTGGTCACGGCAAGAGGAGGAGAGGGAGAGAGCTCTCTTGAGGAAGAAGAAGAAGAAGTAATGCCTTGAATGAAAATCAAATTTCATTCACCACTTTTGTGTGGCCGGCCACTCCATGGAGTGTAACTCCCATTCCACATTAATCACAATTAATGTGAAGCCATTAAGAGGTGTTGTGTAACTCCTATGATGTGGCACATCATGAAGATGTGGACCATTACCATTAGTCCACATCTTGCCACCTCACAATGATGTGGCAAATGGGTAACCTCCACTCATTTAATGTGGCCAACCCACATTAAATGCAATGGAGGCTTGTAACCTCCATGAGGTGGCAAAGCAAGATGATGTGGAACAACACTATTGGTCCACATCTTGCCACCTCACTCATGATGTGGTAAAGAGTCAAGTCAAACTTGACTCTTCCTCTTCCTCTCTAGTCAAGTCAAACTTGACTCAATCTCTCTCATGGTTGATCTAATCTAACCATTTGATTCAAGCCAACTTAATGAAACTAATTCATTAAATTAAATTGATCTAATGAGTCATAATCTAAATTAGACTCATTAAATACATGAATCAACTTGAGTCTAACTCAATTAGCCCAATTTGGATTACTCTTAATCCAATTTGATTCATCAAATGAATCTAATCCTCTTGGTTCATCGTATGAACCAAATCTCCATCTAATTGTCCTTAGTGTGTGACCCTATAGGTTCTTGTAACGTTGGCAATGCCCCTAAACTCATTTAGGAGCATAAGTAATGAGCGGTATCTAGCAACACATCATTACTACCCAAGTTACAAGAATGTTGAGATCCAACATCACCTTGTGACTACTAATTGTGACTCCTCACAATATGTGACATTGTCCTTCTAACCTAGACATCTAGATTGATCAATGTGAGGCATAGACCGTGTCATCCTCTAATCAATCTAAATCTTGAACTCTAAGTAGACTCACTTAATCAAATGAGCTCAACATCTCATGTTGACTCACTTGGGCATGGCCATGCACTTCGTGGTCTAACTCTATCAAGAATATTGATGTCGCTCCCGTCATATAGGAGGGATAGATCTCATCTACATCACTCACATCCCTCTGCATAATTTGTTACATACCCAGTAATCGCCTTTATAGTCCACCCTGTTACGGGTGACGTTTGACGAAACCAAAGTACATAACTCCTTATGTAGGGATCCATGGTGACTTCAGGTCAAAGGACTAATAGTCATACTAATAGACACATGAGAAAGTATATGACACTCATATAACGATCCATGATACTTTCTCATGGCGGGTCATTCAGTATACATTCTCTAATGCATACCCATGTGTCAGCTTGATATCTCTATATCCATGACTTGTGAGATCAAGTCATCGAGCTGACCTACATGCTAGTCTTATTGTATTAACATTATCCCTGAATGTTAATACTTGACTAGGAATGATTTAGAGTAGTGTTCCCTATATCATCTCACTATCGATTCAACCAATCGATTGATATAGGTAAGAACCTTCTACTCAAGGACGTTACTATACTTATTTTATCTGGCACTAATACAAATAAGCATAATAACCAAAAACCAAATGCCTTAATATATATACAAGAATATGATATACATGAGTCCATACAATCATCAAATGATTGGCTCTAGGGCTCTAACTAACAATCTCCCACTAGCACTAGTGCCGATCAGTATAGGCTCTAAGGCCTAATGACCTAGTGTGACCATCATGCTTTCTCTGTGCCAAAGCCTTATTCAAGGGATCTGCGATGTTAGCCTCTGTAGGTACTCTGCAAATCTCCACATCTCCTCTATCGATAATCTCTCAAATGAGATGGAAACGTTGTAGAATTGCTGTGAACTCTGTCAACTCATAGCAATACCATTCAAGCAAAACATGAACCTCGACTGTGATCTTTAATCATCCTGATCGGTCTGGAAGCTGGCATCACTGTAACCCTTTATAGTTAGCTCATCATTGCCTCCATATATCAAGAAATATTCTTTAGTCCTTCATAAGTACTTAAGAATATTCTTGACCGCTATCCAGTGACTTTCACCTGGATCTGATTGGTATCTGCTCGTCATGCTCAAAGCATACGAGACATCAGGTCGAGTACATAGCATGGCATACATGATCGATCCTATGGCTGAGGCATAAGGGATCTGATCCATGTGGTCTCTCTCCTCTCTAGAAGAGGGACCTTGAGTCTTCGAAAGACTCACGCCATGTAACATCGGCAGAAATCCTTTCTTGGAATTCTGCATGGCAAACCGAAGGAGTACCTTGTCAATATATGTACTCTGACTTAGGCCAAGCAATCTCTTAGATCTATCTCTATAGATCTGTATCCCTAGAATGCGGGATGCCTCACCTAAGTCCTTCATTGAGAAGCAACTCCCTAGCCAGGTCTTGACAGACTGAAGCAAAGGAATGTCCTTCCCAATGAGTAGTATGTCATCCACATACAATATGAGGAAGACAACTATATCCCCTACAACCTTCTTGTAGACACAAGGCTCATCTTCGTTCTTGATGAAACCAAACTGTTTGATTGCATCATCGAATCGAAGATTCCAGCTCCGAGAAGCTTGCTTTAGTCCATAAATAGACCTATGCAGCTTGCATACTCTGCTAGTATGCTGTGGATCTTATGGCCTCTAGCCATTTCTCGGAATCTGGTCTCATCACAGCTTCTTGATAGGTGGTAGGCTCATCCTCTATGAGCACAATGTCATCATGGTCAGACAAGAGAAATGAGTATCTCTCAGGCTGACGACGTACCCTATCAGACTTGCGAAGAGGTATGTCTACTTGAACTGGTTGTTGTTCCTCAACTCCTTGTGGAACAACATCATCCACAACACTTTGTGGTTCCAGTTCAATTTCCATCGAGGCTTCAGTGCTAGTATTTGCATCTTGAATTTCTCCAAGATCGAACGTGCTCCCACTAGTCTTTCTAGAAACAAAGTCCCTTTCTAGAAAGACCCCAGTCTTTGCCACAACTACCTTGTGGTGACTGAGAATGTAGAAGTAATATCCCTTAGTTTCCTTGGGATATCCGATGAAATAGCACTTGTCGGATTTGGGTCCTAATTTGTCTGAGACTTGACGTCGTACGTAGGCCTCACAGCCCCAAATCCTCATGAAAGACACCTGGGCATCTCTCCCAGTCCATATCCTATATAGTGTCTTTATCACGGCCTTGGATGGAACTCGGTTGAGAATGAAAGTTGCCGTGACTAGAGCATAGCCCCAAAGGTATGTCGGAAGATCTGTGTGACTCATCATAGATCGTACCATATCTAACAGGGTACGATTCCTACTTTCGGATACATCATTCCACTGTGGTGTTCCAGGAGGAGTGAGTTGGGATAGAATCCCACACTCAGCTAAATAGTCACGAAACTCATGGCTTAAGTATTTACCACCTCGATCTGATCGAAGTATCTTAATACTCTTGCCAAGCTGGTTCTGTACTTCATTATTGAATTCTTTGAACTTTTCAAAGGATTCAGACTTATGTGTCATCAAGTACACATAACCATATCTACTGAAGTCATCAGCAAATGTGATGAAGTATCTATAACCGCCTCTAGCAGCGACATTGAAAGGGCCACATACATCACTATGTACGAGTCCTAACAAATCAGTCGCTCTCTCGCTGTGCCCACTAAAGGGAGTCTTGGTCATCTTGCCTCGTAGGCATGACTCGCATATCTCATATGATTCAAAATCAAATGAGTCCAGCAAACCATCCTTTTGGAGCTGGGATAAGCGCTTGTCATTTATATGACTTAAGCGACAGTGCCAGAGATAGGTTTGGTTCAAGTCATTTGACTTGAACCTCTTGGTACTAATGTTATAGATAGGGCTCTCAAGGTCTAGAATATAGAGTCCGTTTATTAGTGGTGCACTACAATAGAACATATCTTTTAAATAAACAGAACAACATTTGTCTTTTATTATAAAAGAGTATCCTTTCTTGTCTAAACAAGAAATTGAACCTATGTTCTTAGTAAGAGCAGGCACATAACAATAATCATCTAAATCTAGTACAAGCCCAGAGGGCAGAGATAGCTGATAAGTTCCTACGACAATAGTAGCAACCCGTGCTCCATTGCCTACTCGTAGGTCCACCTCGCCCTTTGCCAATGCTCTGCTATTTCTCAGCGCCTGCACATCAGTACAAATGTGGGAAACACATCCAGTATCTAATACCCATGATGTAAAAATAGATAGATTGACTTCTATAACATATATACCTGAAGTGGAAATCTCACTTCGCTTCTTCTTAAGTTCCTCCAAGTATACCTTGTAGTTCCTCTTCCAGTACCCGGTCTGACCGCAGTGGAAGCAGGTAGCATCCTTGGCGACCCCTCCTTTAGGCTTCAGTGCCTTGCCTTTGCCCTTGGTTTGGGACTTTCCCTTACCTTTGGGCTTGCCCTTGCCCTTGTGCTTCTGGACCATCAGAATGAGCTTAACCTTCTTAAGGTTAATCTCAGTAGTTCGTAACATACTAAGTAGCTCGGGCAGTGGCTTGTCAATCTCGTTCATGTTATAGTTGAGAACGAATTAACTATAGCTATCCGGCAAGGACTGCAAGATCAAGTCAGTGGCCAGCTCTTGGCCAAGTGGGAACCCCAGTCTTTGTAGGTTCTCTATGTACCCAATCATCTTGAGTACATAAGGACCTACAGGAGCCCCGTCTGACATCTTGCACTGAAACAGTGCCTTAGAGATCTCAAATCTCTCATGCCTCACTTGTCCCTGATATAGTTGGCGAAGATGCTCAACCATATCGTAAGCGCCCATCAACTCGTGTTGCTTCTGAAGCTCAGAGTTCATGGTCGCGAGCATTAGACAGGACACATCTAATGCGTCGTCTTGATGCTTCTTGTAAGCATCTTTGTCTGCTCGCGGGGCATTGGCAGGAGGAGCCTCCGGAATGGGCTGCTCCAGAACGTACAGTTTACGTTCCTGGGTGAGAACTATTCTCAAGTTCCTATACCAGTCCAGGAAATTCGCTCCGTTGAGCTTGTCCTTCTCAAGGACAGATCGCAGGGAGAAGGAATTCGTGTTCGACGTCATGGTTATCTACAACAGAAAATTTGCAGAAATAAATATCATATTCTTTAAAAATCATTTAATTAGGCCTTTAACTAAATGATGCTCCCACTGAATACTATAATTCATGTGGGACAAGATCCACATCATACTAACCCTTGAGTTAGCTTTGGCTAATACGCCCAAGGCTTAGTATGATCGGTAGGTAACGATTACCAATTACATCTCTATGCAACTCTTGTTTATAGGATCAAGATCCATATTTATATTAAAACTCGAGTTAGCTTTGGCTAATACGCCCGAGAGTTAATATAAACGTGATTTTGTCCTACCTTTCCAACTATTGGAAGAATGCCTATAGTTGACTCGATCCAACCGAGTAACTAGGAATACTCAATCTAATTGAGTTTGTATTCACCCATGCGTTGATAGGCGGGACCAAGATTGTCCCTCCGTACCCTACCAAGATAATATGTATTGCTCTGCTTTGGTAGATTCAACAATACATGTGATCGAGGTAGTGATAGGTATCACGGCATGGTTAGGCATTTAGAGTTGGTTCGATCGAGATCTAATCTAATCGAAAAGGATGCATCTTGTACACGACTTAGATCTAATCTAATCGCAAGGGTGCATCATGTGCACGACTTAGATCTAATCTAATCGTAAGGCACTAATTAATTAATTACTTATTAAACATGCATCATATACATAAGCAATTAACTAATTAATCTATTTGTGATTTAGTCAAGGCCCTACTACGATCTTCTCAAGCCAATGAGAAGATCGAATGGTCAACCTAGGGTCAACAGCTTCTCCAAGCTCCTCCCTTTGACCACCTTGTGTAGCTCGTGCCCGCCTCGGAACTCCGTCTCCACCGCTCCAATTTGTACATTGCAATTTGAAACTCGAGTTACATTCGAGTCTAAATCTAATTTACAACAAGAATATAAGAGAAAGGTGTTAGGATCTTCGGATGGCTAGAGAGGGGGGGTGTGAATAGCCACCACTAAAACTCAAAGAATTTCCTCACAAAACTTGGTTAGCACAGCGGAAATAAACAAAACAAAAACTGATGCAAGGAAAGAAAACCAACCAACACTAACAAAACGATGTACGAGGTTCGGAGATAACTTGCCCCTACTCCTCGGCGTGTCCGTAAGGTGGACGATCCCTTGATCTTTCGGTAGATCACACCCCGGACAAATTTCGGCTAAGTATTTCTCCTTTTCGGTGGAGCAACCTCTCCACAAAAGTCACAGAAAATGATATGAAATGAAGCATAGACTTACAGAGCTTTGTGGCTAAAGGAATGAACAAATGAACTCACAGCCACAATGAAAACAACGCGCAAAGACAGAAGGATTCCTCAGCCAAGAGCTCAACCACACAGCGCCCTTGCTTTGGTCGACAGAGAGTTTTTCCAGAACCTTAGCAAACCTCTCTTCTTCCTCCTTCTTATTCTGCTTTCTCAATATCCCGAATCACTATCACCTGTGTCGAATCACTGCAACCAACTCAGGCGTCGTCAATCACTCTTCCTTCTCATCTGATCCTCTGAACTCACACCAATATCATCCATGGTCTTCACTGGTTTCTCTGAGCTCGAACCAATGAGCAAAAGTCCAACTGATCGCGGCCAGTGATCGTTGAAGCTCGAATTGCATCACTTGCAGTGAAATACAGCATAAAGGGCACTTGTTCTTATTCTTCTGATGGAGCTTTATTTGAAATTAGCCAATGGCACGATACCTGCAACCTGTAACTTAAAAATCTCATAGCAGATGATTTTATCAGGTGAATCAGAAGTGAATCAGAAATATCAGAGAAGCAGCAGAAACAAACGACAAGTTGTGGATCGGTCACCACACCGATCCATAGTTTTCTGGACCGATCAGGACTCATCCTGATCGGTCTGGGAATAGTCTGATCGGTCTGTGGACCGATCAGACTATGGGTGGATCGGTCCACAGACTGATTCCCCTTCTCGCTTTGAGTCCAGCGTCTTCTTTCTGATCGGTCTGTAGACCGATCAGATAACCCACAGAAACTTTCTGTGTGGTTCCTGATCGGTCCACAGACATATCAGATAACCCCACAGAAACTTTCTGTGTTGTCACTGATCGGTCACGAGACTGATCAGGTGACTAATGTATCACTGGATCGGTCTGCCGACCGATCCAGACAACCAGAGTATCGCTGGATCGGTCAACAGACCGATCCAACGTCCTTGTGTTAGTTTTAGAGCCTCTCAGCCCTAAACCCTAACGTCTTCCTGGTCCAGAGAACAAGCTACCAAGCCCTCTCTGACCTAGTCCGGAGAATGAGCTGCCAAGCCCTCTCCGACTTCGTCCGGTCAAGAGAACGAGCTACCGAGCCCTCTCTGACCTAGTCCGGAGAACGAGATGCCGAGCCCTCTCCGACTTCGTCCAGTCCAGAGAACGAGCTACCGAGCCCTCTCTGACCTAGTCCGGAGACCGAGCTGCCGAGCCCTCTCCGACTTCGTCCGGTCCAGAGAACGAGCTACCAAGCCCTCTCTGACTTTGCATGCCAAGTATCCGTACTTGGACTTTTCCTCTCCTCATGATCAACCTCGATCATCAATCAGTCTTAGTTTAATTAATATCTGATACAAACTTAAATCAGTGTCAACATCAAAACAACAGCCAGGTCAGACTGTATCAACAATCTCCCCCTTTTTGTTGTTTGACAACACGATTTAAGTTTAGATCAGAAATGTTCATATTTCCATATTTCCCTAATTTTAGGGGAATCAAGATCCTCCCCCTAAGATAGATACAACCCCATGTAAGGATAGGGGAATCAAAGTCCTCCCCCTAAAGCCAAACTTTCATTTATCTCTAAACTTAGTTATTCTCTCCCCCTTTGTCAAACACCGAAAAGGTGTGAATTAGGTAAGAAAACTTTAAAAGACTCCCCCTTAACCCATACTATATTTTTCTTAATTCACCTAGAACACCCTCTAAGTGTATTATTAGACAGTGATAAAGAAATAAGAGACATACAAGACATGACATATGAACAGCATATTAAAAATCAATAAGGAGTGAAAAATAAAGAAAGACAAGAAAATGAACAGCATAAATAGATGAAAGCAGCAAATATCCAGGTCTAACATAAAAATCCAACAACCAACATCCAAAACATAGACAGTTAAAATGACATCATGGAACAATGTATATCAATCAGCCTCCTCATCATGAGGAGCATCAGCATCATCAACTGGAGGAATGGGTCCCTGAGGTGGCATGTCGCTGCTCGAGGATGGATAGCCCAGGAAATCCTGCGGAGGTGGGTATCTGGCCATCCAATCCATAATCGTCTGATGTGTCGCCAGCTGCTGACTGCGTAAATCATCGTAGCGCTGGTCAATCCGGACGCGCAGCCCGTGAAGCTCAGCAACCAGCAGCTCATCGTGCCGATCAAAGCGACTCTCCAGCTCGGCGATCTGCCAGCGCAGATCAGGATCGACCTCTCCATCGTCAGCAGCAGGAGGAGCTGCAACAGGAGCAACTTGTCGTGGAGGTCCCCGTGGTAACTCACCTAGTGCCCTCCCATCCTTCCACCGAACGTCTCCATTTTGTCCTATGATTCCAGACTTGGAAAATGCCCGCTTCCCAAGTCTGCAATCCTGTCTAACCATCTTGATTAATCTACCCTTAGAGACATCAAACTGAAGGGTCTCGAGCCAATCTGTAATTATATTCCCATAAGGTATATAAACAGTCTAGCCGCTCAGCTCACTATAGGAGATGATCAAAGAGTAGATGCTAGATATGATGTCAAAGTCGAGACGCCGATGCAATCCATAAAGCATCAGGCAATGATATGGTCGGATCTCAGACAATGGTTTAGATGTGATAGGCAGAAGGAAGTTTGTGACAATTTTAAAAAGAATGTAGTCTTGAGGAGATAATCTCAAGGCTGCAAAAGTAGGAAAGTCAACATCTAGCTCATCAAGCCCACCCGGTCTAGGTTGTCTGAAGAAATACTCATAGACGGAGTCAGGTGTGACATCAAAAGGTGAGGGTAGGGGGTCTGGTAGATCAGGAAATATCGAAAAGACATTACCGGAACACCTCCGACAATCGAGATATTCAAAGAAGGATGAGAAACTGAAATCAAGAGTCCGCTTAGCAACTCTTGTTTTATAACCTACATCATTAGGAGTCTGATGAAGGTTGTTATAAAACTCAGAGACCAAGTCATAGTTGATATCCCGTTCTAACTAGACAAGTGAGTCAAGTTTGTAGTAGGCAATGATTTCAGACACAGTTGGACAAAATTCGTCCATGAATTTACGATCTACAGACCTACAAGGGAGTAATTTGAAAGTTCTTTGTCTAAAGGCTTCCTCAAAATTGTGGTTCGGGAATCTCCCGGAAATAGAAGGTTGAGGTCGGGAAGGAGCCTTAGACTTCGACTTCTCAGGTGACTTAGAGGTCCCCTCACTCACTGGTTTCTTTCTAAGAGTCAACAATGGGATACAATGGGAAATAAATGAGCACAGGAGCCACCCGAAACAAAAACCACAGTTATAGTGAGAAATGAAATCGAAATGCCAAGTTCTAGAGAAGTAAGGAGTTACCTTGGTGCCATTGAGCTGTTGACTAGAGCTTCGGCTAGGGTTCCGACGTGCAAAGAGAAGAGAAGGGAAGAGAAGGTGTAGGGAAGAGTCGGCTAGGGTTCCGCGTGAAAGAGGAAAAGAAGGGATCAGGAAGATTTAAGGGTTTATTGATGGGTGTACAGTTGATTAAATGATCGGACGGCTGTCCGATCAGGAGGTATCAGGAGCCTCCTGATCGGTCCATGGACAAATCCAGGAACATCCTGATCGGTCTGTAGACCGATCAGGAGACGATCAGTACTCGCTGATCGGTCCCTGGACCGATCAAGGAACTTCCTGATCGGTCGGTAGACCGATCAGAGATTGATCAGTGGCTTTTGTGCCGGATCGATCTGATCGGTCTCCGGACCGATCAGGGAACTCCCTGATCGGTCTGTAGATCGATCAGAAAGTGATCAATAGCGGGCTCTACGTGCCAGGCTGACCTGATCGGTCCGTAGACTGATCAGTGTCTGATACTTAGATATTTCAGTAACTAAAATTCGCAATTTCAGTAACTGAAATTCATAGAGATGTTCGATAGTTCCTGGGAGTTTCTCTAGGAAAACTTCCTAGTTCAGAACCTAGAACCTGGAGGATCTACAAGCATAACTATTACCTAAAAATTATGGCCTAAACTTGTTTATAGCCCTAAAGTTGCAGACATTTAGAAAACAGACAACTTAAATTTTTGACCTTTGTTATGTTCAGTTTCAAGTTTGTCAAAATATAACCAACTTGCTATTATTGTTTCAAGGACTTGTCCTTGTATCAATCAAAATCATGAAAAACATCATTCAAATGTATCAAACAGTCCATCAACCAAAGTTTCATAATTTCTAGGTAAAGGTCCAACCAAGTTTTCTTGGTTGGAATATATGAGTAAGATCTAGGAACCAAATACACATGAATTATGTAATGGTCTTCCCCATACTCAATTTATGTCTCTTCAACCTAATTATTCAAGGGATGCATGATACATTTTGAATAATTCGGCTGATCCTAGCATCTCACCCCATTTCTAGAAAACAAAAATCATTTGTTAAACCTTATAGTTTGTGTGAGATGTTCCCAAGTTGCCCAAATTAATTTCCCTATTTCTCTTGCTGTTTTAATTGTCCTTATTGATCATGATGAAATCCTAATGGCCTATTGAGCCAAACACATTCCCAATTCTCTCCTCAAATGACTAAATTCATTTTCCGGAAGAGGTTTGGTGAAAATATCAGCTAGGTTTGACTTTGACTCAACATAGGTGAGTGCAATGTCTCCCCTAGCTACGTGATCTCTAATGAAGTGGTGACGCACTTCAATATGTTTGGTCCTTGAATGATGGACTGGGTTTTTTGTTAGGTTTATTGTGCTGATGTTGTCACACAACACTTGCACTCCCTTATACAAAAGTCCATAATCTTCTAGAGTGTGGATCATCCACAACAATTGTGATACACTCTCTCCCATGGCAATGTATTCAGCCTCGGTCGTGGAGAGAGCAACACAATGTTGCTTCCGATTTGACCAACTAACTAATGATGAACCTAAAAATTGGCAACCCCCACTAGTGCTTTTCCGATCCAATTTGCACCCAGCGTAATCGGAGTCGGTATAACCTATCAAGTCAAAAGACTCCGTGCGAGGGTACCATAGACCTACTCGAATTGTGCCCTTAAGGTATCTCAGAATTCTCTTGACTGCAATTAAATGAGATTCCTTGGCACAGACTTGATATCTAGCGCACATGCCCACAGCAAAAAGTATGTCCGACCTACTAGCTGTGAGATATAGAAGACTACCAATCATGCTTCTATATTGCGTTAGATCAACTGGTTTTCCACTCTCATCATTGTCAAGGCGAGTGTTTGTCGCCATTGGAGTGGATACTTCCTTAGAGTCACTCATTTTGAATTTCTTGAGCATCTCTTGAGTATATTTTTTTTGATGGACATAAATGTCATCTCGAGTTTGTTTGATTTCAAGTCCAAGGAAGAATGTCAATTCTCCCACCAGACTCATTTCAAACTCACTTTCCATGTGAGTGATAAATTCATTCAAATAACCCTTGTTATTTGAGCCACAAATTATGTCATCGACATACACCTGGGCTACAAATATGTTTTCACCATCTCTACGCAGAAATAGTGTTGGGTCTATTTGACCTCTCACAAAACCCTTTTCTAATAGGTAAGTTGACAATCTTTCGTACCAAGCTCGAGGTGCTTGTTTAAGCCCATAAAGAGCTTTCTTGAGCTTGTACACGTGGTTTGGAGCTTCGGTATTCACAAACCCCGGTGGTTATTCAACATAGACCTCTTCTTTAATGAAACCATTTAAGAAGGCTGATTTGACATCCATTTGATAGAGCTTGAAGCCTCTATGTGCAGCAAAAGCTAGCATTAAGCGAATGGATTCTAATCGAGCCACGGGAGCATAAGTCTCATCATAATCGAGGCCTTCGACTTGACTGTAGCCCTTGGCTACAAGTCTTGCCTTGTTTCTCACTACTTCTCCCTTTTGGTTTAACTTATTTTTGAAGACCCATTTGGTTCCAATAATGGTAGTCTTCTTAGGTCTAGGAACTAAGTCCCACACTTGGCTCCTTTCAAATTGGCCTAACTCATCTTGCATAGCTATGATCCAATCAGGATCGTGCAATGCCTCATCAACTAATTTTGGTTCAATTTATGAGATCAAGGCGACCTCATTAGACTCATTTCTAAAGAATGACCTAGTCCTAACCCCTTGTTGAATGTCTCCCACAATCTGGTCTTGGGGATGACTAGAGGCTATCCTAGATTGCCTTGGTGTTGACGGTGCCTCATGAGTGATCTCACTAGACACAGGCAAGGGCTCAGTATCAGGTAAAGGATCAGACTGAGCCCTCTCTTGCCTTTGCTCATCGTCATCGGAGTCAGCCTCGACTCTTTCTATGTTTTGATCATTTAAACTTAGATTTATAAGTTTAAATTGAGTTTCTCCTACATCCCTTGATTGATCATTTGATTTAGGGATTTCTTCAAATGCTACATCCGAGGACTCTTCAATCAACTTAGTCCTAATATTGTAGACTCGATAGGCTTTGCTGGTTAGAGAGTACCCGACTAGTATCCCTTCGTCGGCCTTAGCCGTGAACTTTCCAAGATGATCCTTGGTGTTCAAGATAAACACCTTACAACCAAACACCCTAAGATGTTTAATTGTAGGGGGTTTCCCAAACCAAAGTTCATGGGGAGTCTTTCCTAAAACCCTATGTATCAAGACTCGGTTTTGTACATAGCAAGCGGTATTTACCGCTTCAGCTCATAAATAGCTCGGTAATGAGTACTCATTGAGCATGCTTCGTGCAGCCTCTTGCAAGACTCGGTTCTTTCTCTCCACAACTCCATTTTGTTGTGGGGTCCTTGGAGTAGAGAACTCATGCCTATATCCTTTTTCTTGACAAAATTCTAAAAATCTATGGTTTTGAAATTCTTCACCATGATCACTTCTAATTGTTTTAATTGTTGTTGATTTCTCATTTTCGGTTCTTCTACAAAAAGAAACAAAAACATCTATGGTTTGATCCTTATTTTTCAAAAAGAAGGTCCATGTATATCTAGTAAAATCATCAATGATCACTAAGCAATATCTACTCCCATTCAATGAAATAACATTACTGCAATCAAACAAATCCATATGCAATAAATCTAAAGCAGTAGATGTACTTACAGTGCTTTTACCTTTATGAGCCGCTTTCGTTTGCTTACCCTTTTGACATGCATCACATAATCTTGTCTTTTGATACTTGATGCTTGGTAAGTCTCGCACTAATCCTTTGTTTGCCAGCTTTCGAATGTTCTTCATGTTTACGTGGGCCAATCTTCTATGCCATAGCCATGATTCTTCTTCTTTTGACATGAAACACTTAGCAGAGGCATTAGTAGCACTTTTAAAGGATACTTGTTAAATGTTGTCTACCCTTGTGTCTACTAGTACCGTGTCAAGTGTGTCAATGTGCTTGACCAGACATTGACTTGAATGAAACTCAATTGTGTAACCCGTATCACACAATTGGCTGACACTTAGGAGATTAAAAGTCATCCCCTTGACTAGAAGGACATTTTTGATTTGGAGACATTCAGATATTTGAATATCTCCAACTCCTATAACCTTAAGGCTACCATTATTACCAAAGGACACATTACCTCTATTTTTGTTTTGAAGGGTGGTAAAGAGTGACTTGTCCCCGGTCATGTGCTTGGAGCATCCACTATCAACAAACCAAGTTGATAGATGCTCCCCCTTGACAAATGCCTACAAGACACGAAAGATAGATGTTTTAGGTACCCAAATCTTGGGACCTAATGCATCTACAATGAAAGACCTAGGAACCCATGCCTTGGTCACACCCTTCCTAGTCTCATGAACCCTAGAAGCATGTGATCTATGAATTTGGGTTCTAGACACTAAGGAAATGAAACTAGACTCCTTAGGTTGGTATCCTAATCCAGCCTTGTTGTAGACCACCCTTTGGGCATTTAGAATCATATCTAAGGTCTTAGAGCTAGTTGAGAATTTCTCAAGCATTTTCTTGAGTTTCTCAACTTCACTCTTTAGGGCATTATTTTCATCCTCAAGAAGCTCTTGATGAAGGTCATTAACCTCATCTTCCCTAAGAGTCTTCAAGTGTTCTACTTCTTCTTTTAATAATTTGATTTCAGTTTTTGATTTCTTAAGCAGTGTAGATAAATGAGCAATAGTCTTATAGCATTTTTCTAAATGTGGAGAGGTTACCTCTTCATCATCCGAAGATGATGAAGCCGCGGTTGATGTATCACTTCCGGAGTCTGATTCCTCCCTTGCCATGAGTGCTAATTGACGAGTGCTTTTCTCCTTCTCTTCCTCCGATGAGCTTGAGGAGGATTCATCCCAAGAAGCTTTGAGAGCTTTCTTCTTCTTGGCCCTTTCCTCCTTCTTCTTGAGTTTTGGACACTCGCTCCGATAGTGTCCTTTCTTGCTATACTCATAACATGTAACGTTAGTTTTATCAATATTTTGATCAATAGACTTACCTTTCCCTTTGAATCTCCGGCTCCTTCTCATGATTCTTCTCACGAAGTTGGCCATCTCGCTTGATGATGATCCTCCTTCATCATCGGACTCGGAGGAGGATGAGGATGTAGGAATTTCTTTCTCCTTCTTCTTTTCTTTCTTCCTCCTTCCATCCTTGCTCTTTTCTCCTACAACTAGAGCAATACCTTTCTCTTTTTGACCCTTGTTAGCAAATTCATGAAGTTCCATTTCACAAAAGAATTCATCTAACATAACAATTGAGAGGTCCTTGGAGACCTAGTAGGCATCTACCATAGATGACCACAAGGCATTCCTTGGAAAATCTTTGAGAGCGTACCTTACGAGATCACGATTTTCTACGCATTCATCCACGGAATGAAGACCATTGATGATCTCCTTGAACCTTCCGTGTAGTTCACTTACCGTTTCGCTCTCCTTCATGGTGAGGTTTTGTAGTTGGTTTAGGAATAAGTCTCTCTTGGCGATCCTAGAGTCTCGAGTTCCTTCTTGGAGCTCGATGAGCTTGTTCCACAAATCCTTTACACTCATGAATGGACCTACCTTGACAAGCTGATCTTTGGCTATTCCACATTGTAGTGTGACCACCGCCTTGGCATCGGCTTGTCCTTTGCGAGTTTGCTCGGCGGACCACCTCGACGACTCTAGTTCCTTACCTTCTTCATCCTTTGGAGGTGTGAAACCTTCCTTGACCGAGAACCACATGGAGATGGCGGTCTTGAGATAATACTCCATACGACTCTTCCAATATTGGAAATCCGCTCCATCGAAGTAGGGTGGGCGATTGGTACTAAAACCTTCCTTCATAGCCATCTTCTTGCTCTTTAGGGTGCTAATCCGGATAAAGAGCGCCTTGCTCTGATACCACTTGTTAGGATCTTCGGATGGCTAGAGAGGGGGGGTGTGAATAGCCACCACTAAAACTCAAAGAATTTCCTCACAAAACTTGGTTAGCACAGCGGAAATAAACAAAACAAAAACTGATGCAAGGAAAGAAAACCAACCAACACTAACAAAATGATGTACGAGGTTCGGGGATAACTTGCCCCTACTC
This sequence comes from Zingiber officinale, assembly GCF_018446385.1. Lineage (NCBI taxonomy): Eukaryota > Viridiplantae > Streptophyta > Magnoliopsida > Zingiberales > Zingiberaceae > Zingiber > Zingiber officinale. Next base: position 32,641,814 of record NC_055999.1, on the reverse strand, counting down.
CTCGGCGTGTCCGTAAGGTGGACGATCCCTTGATCTTTCGGTAGACCACACCCCGGACAAATTCCGGCTAAGTATTTCTCCTTCTCGGTGGAGCAACCTCTCCACAAAAGTCACAGAAAATGATATGAAATGAAGCACAGACTTATAGAGCTTTGTGGCTAAAGGAATGAACAAATGAACTCACAGCCACAATGAAAACAACGCGCAAAGACAGAAGGATTCCTCAGCCAAGAGCTCAACCACACAGCGCCCTTGCTTTGGTCGACAGAGAGTTTTTCTAGAACCTTAGCAAACCTCTCTTCTTCCTCCTTCTTATTCTTCTTTCTCAATATCCCGAATCACTGTCACCTGTGTCGAATCGCTGCAACCAACTCAGGCGTCGCCAATCACTCTTCCTTCTCATCTGATCCTCTGAACTCACACCAATACCATCCATGGTCTTCACTGGTGTCTCTGAGCTCGAACCAATGAGCAAAAGTCCAACTGATCGCGGCCAGTGATCGTTGAAGCCCGAATTGCATCACTTGCAGTGAAATACAGCATAAAGGGCACTTGTTCTTATTCTTCTGATGGAGCTTTATTTGAAATTAGCCAATGGCACGATACCTGCAACCTGTAACTTAAAAATCTCACAGCAGATGATTTTATCAGGTGAATCAGAAGTGAATCAGAAATATCAGAGAAGCAGCAGAAACAAACGACAAGTTGTGGATCGGTCACCAGACCGATCCATAGTTTTCTGGACCGATCAGGACTCATCCTGATCGGTCTGGGAATAGTCTGATCGGTCTGTGGACCGATCAGACTATGGGTGGATCGGTCCACAGACCGATCCCCCTTCTCGCTTTGAGTCCAGCGTCTTCTTTCTGATCGGTCTGTAGACCGATCAGATAACCCACAGAAACTTTCTGTGTGGTTCCTGATCGGTCCATAGACCGATCAAATAACCCACAGAAACTTTCTGTGTTGTCACTGATCGGTCACAAGACCGATCAGGTGACTAATGTATCACTGGATCGGTCTGCCGACCGATCCAGACAACCAGAGTATCGTTGGATCGGTCAACAGACCGATCCAACGTTCTTGTGTTAGTTTTAGAGCCTCTCAGCCCTAAACCCTAACGTCTTCCTGGTCCAGAGAACGAGCTACCAAGCCCTCTCTGACCTAGTCCGGACAACGAGTTGCCGAGCCCTCTCTGACTTCGTCCGGTCCAGAGAACGAGCTACCGAGCCCTCTCTGACCTAGTCCGGAGAACGAGCTGCCGAGCCCTCTCCGACTTCGTCCGGTCCAGAGAACGAGCTACCGAGCCCTCTCTGACCTAGTCCGGAGAACGAGTTGCTGAGCCCTCTCCGACTTCGTCCGATCCAGAGAACGAGCTACCGAGCCCTCTCTGACTTTGCGTGCCAAGTATCCGTACTTTGACTTTTCCTCTCCTCATGATCAACCTCGATCATCAATCAGTCTGAGTTTAATTAATATCTGATACAAACTTAAATCAGTGTCAACATCAAAACAACAGCCAGGCCAGACTGTATCAATAAAAGGCATGACGCGCAGGTCGCGAAAAAATAAAAACATACAACACGCATAAACACATAACGGCACGCAGGCCGTATTATGAATTACAACACAATCCAATCATATTGGGTTTTTGGGCCATGACTATCACAAAATTAATATATAATTCAAAATTATATATTTTCATAATTTTCTATAATTTTAAAAATAATTTTTACAATTTTTACGAGTAAAATTTCCCGGCGGTCCCGTTTAGCGGTTTCGGGCGCAATCGCGGAACGGATCCCCTTGTGGGGCCAGGGGCAGCGCCCCTACCCGCGATCTAACCATCGCGAGGGTTCCTTTGCGATCCAACAGCGCCCAAACTTGCTATCCCAAAATGATTTGGGTCGAGACATTGCCGTTTCGAAAAAATCTTCTCGGCAGGTTCGTTTTTAGCGATTTCGGGTGCAATCGCGGAGCAAATCCCCTTGCGGGGTTAGGGGCAGTACCCCTACCCACGATCTAACCATCGTGAGTTTCTCCTTTGCGATCTAATGGCACCCAAGCCCGCTGTCCCAAATGGATTTGGGGCAAAATAAAGCCGTTTTGGAAAAATCTTTCCGGTAGCCAAAGCCTACAAGTGCCGAGACACTTGTGCTTCGCTTCTACGAAAAAATTACCCATAAAAACTATAAAATCATAATTTTACAGAAAATTACAGAAACTTTAGTTTTCATAAAACCAAAAATTAAACTCGTACAAGCCTTGCACGTGGCTCTGATACCACTGTTGGGTTTTTCGGGCCGCGAAAATCGCTTTTCGCGTCGCGGAAACCCCGAATCACCCAAAGACGTAGATCCGTGCAAGGAAAACCGAACGAAATACAAGTACGAGTTTCAAAAAAAACCTTTAGATCTAATCCTAGATCTATGTGTTGAGAGCTTTACCCTTGTTGCGTGCCCTTTCGCGTTCCCGCACGTCCAAGGAGTTGCCGGATCTGTAGACCGTCAAGCGTCGGTCCTCTAGAAGTATCCACACGGACACATAGGTGGAGAAGACCTCACACAAAGGTGTGCTAGCACCTTGTGTGGTCACGGCAAGAGGAGGAGAGGGAGAGAGCTCTCTTGAGGAAGAAGAAGAAGAAGTAATGCCTTGAATGAAAATCAAATCACCACTTTTGTGTGGCCGGCCACTCCATGGAGTGTAACTCCCATTCCACATTAATCACAATTAATGTGAAGCCATTAAGAGGTGTTGTGTAACTCCTATGATGTGGCACATCATGAAGATGTGGACCATTACCATTGGTCCACATCTTGCCACCTCACAATGCTGTGGCAAATGGGTAACCTCCACTTATTTAATGTGGCCAACCCACATTAAATGCAATGGAGGCTTGTAACCTCCATGAGGTGGCAAAGCAAGATGATGTGGAACAATACTATTGGTCCACATCTTGCCACCTCACTCATGATGTGGTAAAGAGTCAAGTCAAACTTGACTCTTCCTCTCTAGTCAAGTCAAACTTGACTCAATCTCTCTCATGGTTGATCTAATCTAACCATTTGATTCAAGCCAACTTAATGAAACTAATTCATTAAATTAAATTGATCTAATGAGTCATAATCTAAATTAGACTCATTACATACATGAATCAACTTGAGTCTAACTCAATTAGCCCAATTTGGATTACTCTTAATCCAATTTGATTCATCAAATGCATCTAATCCTCTTGGTTCATCGTATGAACCAAATCTCCATCTAATTGTACTTAGTGTGTGACCCTATAGGTTCTTGTAACGTTGGCAATGCCCCTAAACTCATTTAGGAGCATAAGTAATGAGCGGTATCTAGCAACACATCATTACTACCTAAGTTACAAGAATGTTGAGATCCAACATCACCTTGTGACTACTAATTGTGACTCCTCACTGTTAGTTAGAGCCCTAGAGCCAATCATTTGATGATTATATGGACTCATTGTATAATATTCTTGTATATTAATAAAGGCATTTGTTTGGTTATTATACTTATTTGTATTAGTGCCAAATAGACTAAGTATAATAGCGTCCTTGAGTAGAAGGTTCATACCTATATCAATCGATTAGTTGAATCGATAGTGAGATGATATAGGGAACACTACTCTAAATCATTCCTAGTCGAGTATTAACATTCAGGGACAATGTTAATACAATAAAACTAGCATGTAGGTCAGCTCGATGACTTGATCTCACAAGTCATAGATATAGAGATATCAAGCTGACACATGGGTATGCATTAGAGAATGTATACTGAATGACCCGCCATGAGAAAGTATCATGGATCGTTATATGAGTGTCATATACTTTCTCATGTGGCTATTAGTATGACTATTAGTCCTTTGACCTAAAGTCACCATGGATCCCTACATAAGGAGTTATGTACTTTGGTTTCGTCAAACGTCACCCGTAACAGGGTGGACTATAAAGGCGATTACTGGGTATATAACGAATTATGCAGAGGGATGTGAGTGATGTAGATGGGATCTATCCCTCCCATATGACGGGAGCGACATCGCTATTCTTGATAGCGTGAGACCACTAAGTGCATGGCCATGCCCAAATGAGTCAACATTAAATGTTGAGCTCATTTGATCGAGTGAGTCTACTTGGAGTTCAAGATTTAGATTGATTAGAGGATGACACGGTCTATGCCTCATATTGATCAATCTAGATGTCTAGGATAGAAGGACAATGTCACATGTTGTGAGGAGTCACAATTAGTAGTCACAAGGTGATGTCAGATCTTGACATTCTTGTAACTTGGGTAGTAATGATGTGTTGCTAGATACCGCTCATTACTTATGCTCCTAAATGGGTTTGGGGCATTGCCAACGTTACAAGAACCTATAGGGTCACACACTAAGGGCAAATAGATGGAGACTAGGTTCATTTGATGAACCAAAATGATTAGGTTCATATGATGAACCAAATTGGATTAAGAGTAATCCAAAGTAGGATAATTGAGTTGGACTCAAGTTGGTTCATGTGTTAAGTGAGTCTAATTTGGACTTAGACTCATTTAATTAATTTAATTCAATGAATAGAGATTCATTAAATTAAAATTGGCTTGAACCAATGGTTAGATTAGATCAACCAAGGGATAGAAGTGGTCAAGTTTGACTTGACTTAAGTAGGAAGATGAAGAGTCATGTTTTTGACTTGACTTTGACTTGACCAATGCCACATCATCAAGGCCTCTTCATTTGGTCAAGTTTGACTTGACCAAATGCCACCTCATGTGAGTTACCAAGAGTTGTGACTCTTGATATTCCATGGGGGTTACAAGGTTTAATGTGGCCGGCCACTTTGAGTGAAAAAGGATGAATGTTTTATTTTTCATTCAAGGCTAATTGATTTCATCTTCTTCCTCTTGCTCACAATTCTTCTCTCCCTCTTCTCCTTCTTGCCGAGACCTTGCTTGAGTGCTAGCACACTCTAAGGTTTCTTCTCCATCTCTTGCTTGTGTGGATACAAATAGAGAAGTGTCTACTTTGACACTTTTGAGATCCGGCGAACCAAGGACAAGCGGGATTGCGAAGGGCTTCGCTACAAAGGTATAAATGGTTTATCCTTATGTAGATCTACTGTAGATTAAAGTTTTCAAACTCGTACTCGTATTTTCGTTCGGTTTTACCTTGCACGAGATCCGTGGCTTGGGCGATTCGGGGTTTCCGCGACGCGAAAAGCGGTTTTCGCGGCCCGAAAAACCCAACAGTGGTATCAGAGCCACGTGCAAGGCTTGTACGAGTTTGTTTTTATTTTTATGAAAAATAAAACCTTCTGTGATTTTCTGTAAAAATTAGTTTTTTTATGATTTTATGGGTAATTTTTCCGTAGAAGCGAAGCACAAGTGTCTCGGCACTTGTAGTCTTCGGCTACCGGAAAGATCTTTCAAAACCGGCTTCGTTTTGCCCCAAATCCATTTGGGACAGCGGGCTTGGATGCCATTAGATCGCAAATGAGAAACTCACGATGGTTAGATCGTGGGTAGGGGTATTCCCCCTAACCCCGCAAGGGGATTTGCTCCGCGATTGCACCCGAAATCGCTAAAAAATGAACCCGTCGGGAAGATTTTTCCGAAACGGCAATGTCTTGACCCAAATCATTTAGGGACAGCGGGTTTAGGCGCTGTTGGATCGCAAAGGAACCCTCGCGATGGTTAGATCGCGGGTAGGGGCGATGCCCCTGGGCCCCGCAAGGGGATCCGTTCCGCGATTGCGCCCGAAACCGCTAAATTTTATTCGTCAAAATTGTAAAAATTAATTTTAAAATTATAGAAAATTATGAAAAATATATAATTTTGAATTATATATTAATTTGTGATAGTCATGGCCCAAAGCCCAATATGATTGGTTGTGTTGTAATTCATAATACGGCCTGCGTGCCGTTGTGTGTTTGCGAGTGTTGTATTATATTCGCGACCTGCGCATCGTGCCTTATCTTATTTTCTTGTTGTAAATTAGATCTAGACTCGAATGTAACTCGAGTTTCAAATTGTAATGTACAAATTGGAGCGGTGGAGGGTCCACACGAGACGGAGTTCCGAGGCGGGCACGAGCAACACAAGGTGGTCAAAGGGAGTAGCTTGAAGAAGCTGTTGACCCTAGGTTGACCAATCGATCTTCTCATTGGCTTGAGAAGATCGTAGTAGGGCCATGACTAAATCACAAATAGATTAATTAATTGCTTGTGTATGTGATGCATATTTAATAAGTAGTTAATTAATTAGTGCCTAACGATTAGATTAGATCTAAGTCGTGCACATGATGCACCCTTGCGATTAGATTAGATCTAAGTCGTGCACAAGATGCATCCTTCTCGATTAGATTAGATCTCAATCGACTCAACTCTAATGCATAACCGTGCCGTGATACCTATCACTACCTCGATCACATGTATTGTTGAATCTGCCAAAGCAGAGCAATACATATTATCTTGGTAGGATATGGAGGGACAATCTTGGTCCCGTCTATCAACGCATGGGTGAATACAAACTCAATTAGATTGAGTATTCATAGTTACTCGGTTGGATCGAGTCAACTATAGGCATTCTTCCAATAGTTGGAAAGATAGATCAATATCACATCTATATTAACTCTCGGGCGTATTAGCCAAAGCTAACTCGAGTTTTAATATAAATGCGGATATTGATTCTATAAACAAGAGTTGCATAGAGATGTAATTGGTAATCGTTACCTACCGATCATACTAAGCCTTGGGCGTATTAGCCAAAGCTAACTCAAGGGTTAGTATGATGTGGATCTTGTCCCACAAGAATTATAGAATTCAGTGGGAGCATCATTTAATTAAAAGGCCTAATTAAATGATTTTTAAAGAATATGATATTTATTTCTGCAAATTTTCTGTTGTAGATAACCATGACGTCGAACACGAATTCCTTCTCCCTGCGATCTGTCCTTGAGAAGGACAAGCTCAACGGAGCGAATTTCCTGGACTGGTACAGGAACTTGAGAATAGTTCTCACCCAAGAACGTTGACTGTACGGTCTGGAGCAGCCCATTCCGGAGGCTCCTCCCGCCAATGCCACGCGATGCAGATCAAGACGATGCATTAGATGTGTCCTGTCTAATGCTCATGAACTCAGAGCTTCAGAAGCAACATGAGTTGATGGGCGCTTTTGATATGGTTGAGCATCTTCGCCAACTATATCAGGGACAAGCGAGGCATGAGAGATTTGAGATCTCGAAGGCACTGTTTCAGTGCAAGATGTCAGACGGGGCTCCTGTAGGTCCTTATGTACTCAAGATGATTGGGTACATAGAGAACCTACAAAGACTGGGGTTCCCACTTGGCCAAGAGTTGGCCACTGACTTGATCTTGCAGTCCTTGCCGGATAGCTATAGTCAATTCGTTCTCAACTATAACATGAACGAGATTGACAAGCCACTGCCCGAGCTACTTAGTATGTTACGAACTGCTTAGATTAACCTTAAGAAGGTTAAGCCCATTCTGATGGTCCAGAAGCACAAGGGCAAGGGCAAGCCCAAAGGTAAGGGAAAGTCCCAAACCAAGGGCAAAGGCAAGGCACTGAAGCCTAAAGGAGGGGTCGCCAAGGATGCTACCTGCTTCCACTGCGGTCAGACCGGGCACTGGAAGAGGAACTGCAAGGTATACTTGGAGGATCTTAAGAAGAAGCGAAGTGAGACTTCCACTTCAGGTATATATGTTATAGAAGTCAATCTATCTATTTCTACATCATGGGTATTAGATACTGGATGTGCTTCTCACATTTGTACTGATGTGCAGGCGCTGAGAAATAGCAGAGCATTGGCAAAGGGCGAGGTGGACCTACGAGTAGGCAATGGAGCACGGGTTGCTGCTGTTGCTGTAGGAACTTATCAGCTATCTCTGCCCTCTGGGCTTGTACTAGATTTAGATGATTGTTGTTATGTACCTGCTCTTACTAAGAACATAGTTTCAGTTTCTTGTTTAGACAAGAAAGGATACTCTTTTATAATAAAAGACAAATGTTGTTCTGTATATTTAAAAGATATGTTCTATTGTAGTGCACCTCTAATAAACGGACTCTATATTCTAGACCTTGAGAGCCCCATCTATAACATTAGTACCAAGAGGTTCAAGTCAAATGACATGAACCAAACCTACCTCTGGCACTGTCGCTTAGGTCATATAAATGACAATGCATCCCATGGTTTGTTGGACTCATTTGATTTTGAATCATATGAGATATGCGAGTCATGCCTACGAGGCAAGATGACCAAGACGCCTTTAGTAGGCATAGCGAGAGAGCAATCGATTTGTTAGGACTCATACATAGTGATGTATGTGGCCCTTTCAATGTTGTTGCTAGAGGCGGTTATAGGTACTTCATCACATTTTCGATGATTTCAAGAGATACGGTTATGTGTACTTGATGACACATAAGTCAATCCTTTGAAAGTTCAAAGAATTCAAGAATGAAGTATGTAACCAGCTTGGCAAGAGTATTAAGGTACTTGAGATCGAGGTGGTGAATACTTAAGCCATGAGTTTCGTGACTACTTAGCTGAGTGTGGGATTTTATCTCAACTCACTCCTCCTGGAACACCACAGTGGAATGGTGTATCCGAAAGGAGGAATCGTACCTTATTAGATATGGTACGATCTATGATGAGTCACACAGATCTTCCGACATATCTATGGGGATATGCTCTAGACACAGCAGCTTTCATACTCAACCGAGTTCCATCAAAGGCCGTGATAAAGACACCATATAGGATATGGACTGGGAGAGATGCCCAGGTGTCTTTCATGAGGATTTGGGGTTGTAAGGCTTACGTACGACGTCAAGTCTCAGACAAATTAGGACCCAAATCCGACAAGTGCTATTTCATCGGATATCCCAAGGAAACTAAGGGATATTATTTCTACATTCCTAGTCAGCACAAGGTAGTTGTGGCAAAGACTGGGGTCTTTCTAGAAAGGGACTTTGTTTCTAGAAAGACTAGTGGGATCGCGTTCGATCTTGAAGAAATTCAAGATGCGAACAATAGCACTCATGCCACGATGGAAATTGAACTGGAACCACAAAGTGTTATGGATGATGTTGTTCCACAAGGAGTTGAGGAACAACAACCGGTTCATGTAGACATACCTCTTCGCAGGTCTGATAGGGTACGTCGTCAGCCTGAGAGATACTCATTTCTCTTGTCTGACCATGATGACATTGTGCTCATAGAGGATGAGCCTACCACCTATCAAGAAGCTGTGATGAGACCAGATTATGAGGAATGGCTAGAAGCCATGAGATCCGAGATAGAATCCATGTACACCAACCAAGTATGGACTTTGGTTGATCCACCTGAAGGGGTAAAACCCATTGGGTGCAAGTGGGTCTTTAAGAGAAAGACTGACATGGATGGACTTATCTATAAGGGTCGCTTGGTAGCTAAAGGTTTCAAGCAGATTCATGGTATTGACTATGATGAAACCTTTTCTCCAGTGGCGATGTTTAAGTCCATTCGGATCATGCTTGCTATTGCAGCCTACCATGACTATGAGATATGGCAGATGGATGTCAAAACCACGTTTCTGAATGGAAACCTACTCGAGGATGTGTACATGACACAACCTGAGGGTTTTGTAGATCCACAGTATACTAGTAGAGTATGCAAGCTGCATAGGTCCATTTATGGACTAAAGCAAGCTTCTCGGAGCTGGAATCTTCGATTCGATGATGCGATCAAACAGTTTGGTTTCATCAAGAACGAAGATGAGCCTTGTGTCTACAAGAAGGTTGTAGGGACATAGTTGTCTTCCTCATATTATATGTGGATGACATACTACTCATTGGGAAGGACATCCTATGCTTCATCTGTCAAGACTGGCTAGGGAGTTGCTTCTCAATGAAGGACTTAGGTGAGGCATCCCGCATTCTAGGGACACGGATCTATAGAGATAGATCTAAGAAATTGCTTGGCCTAAGTCGAGTACATACATTGACAAGGTACTCCTTCGGTTTAGAACTCCAAGAAGGGATTTCTGCGATGTCACATGGCGTGAGTCTTTCAAGACTCAAAATCCCTCTTCTAGAGAGGAGAGACCGCATGGATCAGATCCCTTATGCCTCGGCCATAGGATCGATCATATGCTATGTACTCGACCGGATGTCTCGTATGCTTTGAGCATGACGAGCAGATACCAGATCGGTGAAAGTCATGGATAGCGGTCAAGAATATTCTTAAGTACTTAAGAAGAACTAAAGAATATTTCTTGATATATGGAGGCAATGATGAGCTAGTTGTAAAGGGTTATGGTGCTTCCAGACCGACCGTGATGACTATAGATCACAATCGGGTTCGTATTTTGCATTAATGGTGGTGTTGTCGCCGGAAGAGTTCAAGCGGGATCGAGTGATTCTACAATAGTACATGTCGCATCGTGAGGCGCAAAGGAGGCGATCGCAAGTTCATCATGAACTTGGGGTGGTTCCTAGCATCGCTGACCAGTTGAGCTCTATTGTGACAACAATGGAGCTATAGCACAGCAAAGGAACCTCAGCGGACCAAGCACATACTACGGCGCTTCCATCTCATTCGAGAGTTTATCGATAGAGGAGATGTGAAGATTTGCAGAGTACCTACAGAGGCTAACATCGCAGATCCCTTGACCAAGGCTTTGGCACAGAGGAAGCATGATGGTCACACTAGGTCATTAGGCCTTAGAGCCTATACTGATTGGCACTAGTGCTAGTGGGAGATTGTTAGTTAGAGCCCTAGAGCCAATTATTTGATGATTGTATGGACTCATTGTATCATATTCTTGTATATTAATAAAGGCATTTGTTTGGTTATTATACTTATTTGTATTAGTGCTAAATAGACTAAGTATAATAGCGTCCTTGAGTAGAAGGTTCATACCTATATCAATCGATTAGTTGAATCGATAGTGAGATGATATAGGGAACACTACTCTAAATCATTCCTAGTCGAGTATTAACATTCAGGGACAATGTTAATACAATAAGACTAGCATGTAGGTCAGCTCGATGACTTGATCTCACAAGTCATGGATATAGAGATATCAAGCTGACACATGGGTATGCATTAGAGAATGTATACTGAATGACCCACCATGAGAAAATATCATGGATCGTTATATGAGTGTCATATACTTTCTCATGTGGCTATTAGTATGACTATTAGTCCTTTGACCTGAAGTCACCATGGATCCCTACATAAGGAGTTATGTACTTTGGTTTCGTCAAACGTCACCCGTAACAGGGTGGACTATAAAGGCAATTACTGGGTATATAACGAATTATGCAGAGGGATGTGAGTGATGTAGATGGGATCTATCCCTCCCATATGACGGGAGCGACATCGCTATTCTTGATAGAGTGAGACCACTAAGTGCATGGCCATGCCCAAATGAGTCAACATTAGATGTTGAGCTCATTTGATCGAGTGAGTCTACTTGGAGTTCAAGATTTAGATTGATTAGAGGATAACACGGTCTATGCCTCATATTGATCAATCTAGATGTCTAGGATAGAAGGACAATGTCACATGTTGTGAGAAGTCACAATTAGTAGTCACAAGGTGATGTCGGATCTCGACATTCTTGTAACTTGGGTAGTAATGATGTGTTGCTAGATACCGCTCATTACTTATGCTCCTAAATGGGTTTAGGGGCATTGCCAACGTTACAAGAACCTATAGGGTCACACACTAAGGGCAAATAGATGGAGACTAGGTTCATTTGATGAACCTAAATGATTAGGTTCATATGATGAACCAAATTGGATTAAGAGTAATCCAAAGTAGGATAATTGAGTTGGACTCAAGTTGGTTCATGTGTTAAGTGAGTCTAATTTGGACTTAGACTCATTTAATTAATTTAATTCAATGAATAGAGATTCATTAAATTAAAATTGGCTTGAACCAATGGTTAGATTAGATCAACCAAGGGATAGAAGTGGTCAAGTTTGACTTGACTTAAGTAGGAAGATGAAGAGTCATGTTTTTGACTTGACTTTGACTTGACCAATGCCACATCATCAAGGCCTCTTCATTTGGTCAAGTTTGACTTGACCAAATGCCACCTCATGGGAGTTACCAAGAGTTGTGACTCTTGATATTCCATGGGGGTTACAAGGTTTAATGTGGCCGGCCACTTTGAGTGAAAAAGGATGAATGTTTTATTTTTCATTCAAGGTTAATTGATTTTCATCTTCTTCCTCTTGCTCACAATTCTTCTCTCCCTCTTCTCCTTCTTGCCGAGACCTTGCTTGAGTGCTAGCACACTCTAAGGTTTCTTCTCCATCTCTTGCTTGTGTGGATACAAATAGAGAAGTGTCTACTTTGACACTTTTGAGATCCGGCGAACCAAGGACAAGCGGGATTGCGAAGGGCTTCGCTACAAAGGTATAAATGGTTTATCCTTATGTAGATCTACTGTAGATTAAAGTTTTCAAACTCGTACTCGTATTTTCGTTCGGTTTTACCTTGCACGAGATCCGTGGCTTGGGCGATTCGGGGTTTCCGCGACGCCAAAAGCGGTTTTCGCGGCTAGAAAAACCCAACACTCACAATATGTGACATTGTCCTTCTATCCTAGACATCTAGATTGATCAATGTGAGGCATAGATCGTGTCATCCTCTAATCAATCTAAATCTTGAACTCCAATTAGACTCACTCAATCAAATGAGCTCAACATCTCATGTTGACTCACTTGGGCATGGTCATGCACTTCGTGGTCTAACTCTATCAAGAATATTGATGTCGCTCCCATCATATGGGAGGGATAGATCCCATCTACATCACTCACATCCCTCTGCATAATTTGTTACATACCCAGTAATCGCCTTTATAGTCCACCCTGTTACGGGTGACGTTTGACGAAACCAAAGTACATAACTCCTTATGTAGGGATCCATGGTGACTTCAGATCAAAGGACTAATAGTCATACTAATAGCCACATGAGAAAGTATATGACACTCATATAACGATCCATGATACTTTCTCATGGCGGGTCATTCAGTATACATTCTCTAATGCATACCCATGTGTCAGCTTGATATCTCTATATCCATGACTTGTGAGATCAAGTCATCGAGCTGACCTACATTCTAGTCTTATTGTATTAACATTATCCCTGAATGTTAATACTCGACTAGGAATGATTTAGAGTAGTGTTCCCTATATCATCTCACTATCGATTCAACCAATCGATTGATATAGGTAAGAACCTTCTACTCAAGGACGTTACTATACTTATTTTATCTGACACTAATACAAATAAGCATAATAACCAAAAACCAAATGCCTTAATATATATACAAGAATATGATATACATGAGTCCATACAATCATCAAATGATTGGCTCTAGGGCTCTAACTAACACGAGAAGGGAGCCGACGGGCTCGGTGCGTCCGAAGGACTGGAGAGCTGCAGAATACTACTCTGGTGGGCGTGAAGAGCGTGCCCGGCGTTCGAGGGACGTTAAGCCGGGACGGAAGGCTGCTCGAGGAGAAGGTCGGGAATTTGGTTCAGGTGAGCCCTATTCCGGTTGGCCGCTATCACCCAAAAGAACGGAGCGTCAGAAACTGAAGAAAGCAAGCTGAAAGTGGAGCTGCCAGCTTGGAGGCGCCTCCATCAGGCTTGGAGGCACCTCCAGCTTGAAGGCGCCTTCAAGCTTGTTGAAGGCACCTTTAACAGGTCAAAGTGACCGTTTCAAGCCGCGAATACAGTTTTATCCACTCACCTCTTGGAGGCGCCTTGGATCCCTATTGGAGGCTCCTTGGACCCTCGAGATCATATTTCTAGAGGCTATTTAAAAGCCCCTGGAATTAGGAATTCAGAACAACTTCTACATTCAACTCTGTGAGCATTTCCTAGCAGTAATTCTGAGCCATTAGAGTGTAAAAGGCTTCTCCGCGTTCAGCAAAAGAGAATTTTCTTAGTACGCTTTTCACTGCCCTGGATTAACAACCCTCTTGGTTTTAACCAAGTTAAAATTCTGTTTCTGCTTTTATTTTCTGTCTCTATTATTTTACTACTGCATTTATTTCTGAGTTGAAATTCGAGGAGGGTAGTTTTATTTTTTGTTTTCAGCAATTCACCCCTCTCTTGCCGGTCTCCGCTGCACCTACAATTGGTATCAGAGCCTGATCGCCTCAGAAGGACTAACCGCCAACTGAAGCACTATGATCAAGACGATGGACGGAGCGAACATCCATCCCCCAAAGTTCGACAGAGACTTCGTCACATGGAAGCGCAAAATGGATGTATTTTTTAAAACCGAATTTGACATTCTTTTAATAATGAAATATGGCTATGCAGTTCTGAAAGATAAGGAGGAAAATACCTAGACGAAAAAGGAGCAAGCAGATTTAATCGCCAACGGAAAGGCTGAGTTCCACCTACTTAGCGTTCTGCCGCCGCAGGAGGTAAATCGGATCGGAAGCTACGACTCCGCGAAAGATCTTTGGGAAAAATTCCTGGAGCTTCACGAAGGTACCTCCGAAGCGAAGCGCGACATCCTCCGGAACCAGCTGACGAACCTCCGGATGAACCAAGGCGAGAAGGTAGCGCAACTCCAAGCGAGAATCAAGGAGCTGATAACGCAACTAACGAACCTTGGAGAAGAGGTAACCAACCGGGATTCTATCCGATACGCGCTCAATGCCTTCCCGAGAACTCCAGAATGGGCCTCCTTAGTAGATGCGTACTACATCTCTAAGGACCTCGAGGTAAGTACTTTAGAACAATTATTTTCCACTTTTGAATTTCACGAATCTCGAGTTTCAGAACCCAATGGAATAGAGAAGACCAGTCAGAACATTGCCTTAAAGGCAAAAATGAACTGTTCTGACTCTGAAGCCTCAGTCGACGAATCCGAAGCGGCACTACTAGTAAGACGCTTCAATAAGTTTTTTAATAGTAATAAATTTAAATCGCAGAGGAATCATCGAAAGAAGAGGACGATTCATTGCTACAACTGCAACGAAGAGGGGCACATCAAAGATGACTGCCCAAAGCTAAAGAGAAAGGAGAAAGACTGGGAAAAGTCAAAATACAAGAAACCAGAACCCTCCAAGCACAAGAACCTGAAGGCTACCTGGTCAGATTCGTCATCCTCTGAGTCAAACATCGAAGAATTCTCGGGGTTAGCGCTAATGGTGAACCATCAGCCAGAAGAAGACTCAAGCTCATAGATGAGCATCGATGAAGGGGGAGGAACATCAGAAGAAGAAAGCAGCAGTGAAGGGGGAGCGTCACCGGATCAGGTAAGTAAGGTATGCAATCTAACCCCATCTCAGTCTTTTCGATTTATTAAATCGCTTTCTAAAGACTTATACGAATTAGAAAAAGAAAATAAAGAATTAAAAATGAAATTAGCAAAAGCATGTCCACTTGAAATGTACGATAATATAAAATCAGAAAATGATAGATTAAAATTAGAAATTAAAAAATTGGAATCTGATGCATGCTTAAATAAATTTTCTAAATCAAAATTAAGAACTTATGGAAAATTAAACTGATACATTAGAAACTATCAGGGTCAACTTAGAAAATTACCCAAAATTTATGTACCCCCTAGATATCTGATTAATCCAGTAGGAAGGAACCTCTATTGGGTTCCAAAATCTGTGCTAAATTAATTTCTTTTAAGTTAAAAGCTTTAAAGTAAGAAAATTAAACATTGAAATTTTTTATGGAAGTTTTGTCTAAGGAAGTGGTTGTTGCTCCAATAATCAAGAAGGCCTAGTGCCTCGCCACGACCTAGAAGCTAAAATACTGAAAGAAAATGCTTAATTAACTTTCTGAAAAACCATTAAAAACAAAAATTAAATAATGCTTTGAAAGCTTAACAAACATTTTTTTTCTTGGAATTTCTTTGAAAATTCTTACTTAGAATTTTTTTTATTGACTTAGAATTTTTTTTAAAAATTCAGTTTAACTTAGAATTATTTTTTTTAATTTCTAAAATTCTTTTTTGAAATTATCTTTGGAAATATTCTAGAAAACTTCATTTGACTTAGGTTTTTTTAACATTCAAAAATTAAGTTTAACTTAGAAATTTTATTTTTTTTGTTAAAAATTCTAAAACTATCCTTAATAATGTGCTTAAGATTTTCTTATTTGTACCCCATTTTTGCTGTGATCAAAGGGGGAGAGAAAGGTACAAGTTCAGGGGGAGTTAGGAAAATTAAAAGAGTTAGGAAAATTAAAATTTTACCTATTTTTTGAAAATGTGTTGCAATCTTATTTATTGCAAAAATTATGCTTAACTTGTTAGTTTAGTAATTTCCTTTAAAATTACTATTTATGTCTATTTAAACCCTAACTTGAACTTAAGTTGATGCACATCAAAAAGGGAGAGATTATTGGACCCCGTGGTAGTTTTGATGTGATCAACCAAGTTGGTTAGGTCCTGTTGTGTTTGATCCCTGTGTCTGAGTGTGCAGGAGCTTAGGAGCACAGGAAGTCGAGCGGAAGACGCAGCTAGCGAGAAGGACGGCACGGGAAGGGACCCGACGAGCTCAGTGCGTCCGAAGGACGAGAGAGCTGCGGAAGAGTACTCCGGTGAGCATGAAGAGCGTGCACGGCGTTCGAGGGGCGTTAAGCCGAGACGGAAGGCTGCTCGAGGAGAAGGCCGGGAATTGGGTTCGGGTGAGCCCTATTCCGGTTGGCCGCTATCACCCAAAAGAACGGAGCGTCGGAAGCTGAAGAAAGCAAGCTGAAAGTGGAGCTGCCAGCTTGGAGGCACCTCCATCAGGCTTGGAGGTGCCTCCAGCTTGAAGGCACCTTCAAGCTTGTTGAAGGCGCCTTCAACAGGTTAAAGTGACTGTTTCAAGCTGCGGATACAGTTTTATCCACTCACCTCTTGGAGGCGCCTTGGACCCCTATTGGAGGGGCCTTGGACCCTCGAGATCATATTTCTAGAGGCTATTTAAAGGCCCCTGGAACTAGGAATTCAGAACAACCTCTACATTCAACTCTGTAAGCATTTCCTAGCAGTAGTTCTGAGCCATTAGAGTATAAAATGCTTCTCCGCCTTAAGCAAAGGAGAATTTTCTTAGTACGCTTTTCACTGCCCTGGATTAACAACCCTCTTGGTTGTAACCAGGTTAAAATTCTGTTTCTGCTTTAATTTTCTGTCTCTATTATTTTACTGCTGCATTTATTTCTGAGTTGAAATCCGGGGAGGGTAGTTTTATTTTTTGTTTTCAGCAATTCACCCCCCTCTTGCTGGTCTCCGCTGCACCTACACCATCAAGTTGCGGATAACATTTTTTAGGGGCTATAAAAAGACCCTTAGGAAATATTCAACAACTTCTGTATTAACTTTCCTATTCATTTTTGAGCTGTCAAAGTGTGTAAAAGGTTTCTCCACCTTCAATGAATGAGATCTTCTAGTACTTTTTAACGCCTTAGATTAATAACCACTTAGGTTGTAACTAAATAAAACTCTGACCTTTTACCTACTCTTTTTAAGTTGTTACTTCTTTTAGTATTGTTATTTTAATTGTGCAACTAATAAAATCAAAAGGAAGAGAAGGGGTTTTTTTTTAGGCAATTCGCCCCCCTCTTGCCGGCCATGTTGCACCAACAATAGTATTATAGGTAATCTTCTTTATACTATGGCTAGTAGACCCGATATCCTATTCATCATGGGTATATGTGCAAGATATCAATCTTGTGCCAAGGAGTAATACTTATGTGTTGTCAAATGAATCATTTGATATCTAAAGGGGACTCAAAATGTAGGCTTATGGTATCCTAGAACCAAAACTTTTGATCTTATAAGATACTCTGATTTTTATTATGTCGGATGCATATTGGTTCAAAAAAGTACTAGTGGTATATGTCAATTTCTTGGATCTTCTCTAGTGAATTGATCAAGTCAAAAATAATATTGTGTAGCACTCTCCATAACCGAAGCTGAATATATCACTATGGGAGAGTGTGTATCACAATTGTTATGGATGTCTCACACTTTAGAGGACTATAAACTCATCTATAAAAAATGTACAAGTCTTTGTGATAATGTGAGTAGCATAAACTTAACTAAAAATCTAGTTCATCATTAAAGATCAAAACACATTAAAGTAAAATATCATTTTATTCAAGATCATATGGCTAAAGGTGATATTATCGTTAGTTATATTAAGTCCAAATCAAACTTAAACGATATTTTAGTGAACTCCTCCCAAAAGCTAAATTTAATTATTTATGAAGGGAATTGAGAATGTATTTTGTAGAATAAACAAATAATCCCTTATGATCACTTCAAGAATGAAATCATTAAAATTCACCTTACCTTAAATTGTATCTCACAAGAATATAAGATTTGCCTCGATTGTGTTTTTTGATATATCTAGATGAGAGTGAGATGCTAGGAACATTCTCTTTGGTTATTATGCTTGTTATGATGTGTTTCATTGAGCAAAAAGATCGAAATTTTTTATGAATCATTGACTTGACCAATCATGGAAAAGACTAATACAAAATTAATGTATATTTTTTTCAAAAATCATGATTTGACATTTCAATGGATAAAACACATAATTAATCATCATAGCACATTTGGATTCACATATTAATCCTAGATACATCTCATATATATGTGTGAATCCATTAACCATGAACGATGGCTCAAAATGGGAGAAAAAAATGGGATTTATCAGGCCTTATCAGCAATATCAATCGATTGGTGGCAGTTAATAATCGATTGGTAATTCAATTTGAGCAATAGAATCAAGCCTAATCGATCACACTGATGGATTAAGGCATTCCAATCGATTAGGAAAATCGGCAATGATTAGTGATTCTATGGTCTACCATAGAAAGGCTTCAAATTGATTGGGGCAATCGATTGATGGTTATGTGGTTTAGCATAGAAAGGCTCTGAATCGATTGGAAAAATTGATTGACAGTGTATTTCATGGGCACGGAACCAAGACAAATCGATCAGTGTAACTATCACCAATCGATTGGAATGTAGTAAATTTCTTGAACATAGAACCTTGTTAAATTGATGGCAGTGATCGATTAGGCTAGACCAATTGATTGGTCTAATCGATTGATGGTAATTTTTCCTAACTACAAACCCACTCTGAATTGATTATGTTGACGGATTGAGCCACAATAATCAATTGGTGAGACTCACCGATCAATTGGTAAGCACAATTTTATAACTTATGCCCTACCTAATCGATTCACTCCTTGATTTTTCTTCTGAGCCCTAATCCTTTGACTCACTCATCTGTTAGAGTGTATACTAAAAGCCTAGCTTTTTGTAAACATTTATTTTGAAATAATGAATCACATTGGTCAAATATCTATAATTATATGGTAAGTGTAGTTGTTTAATTAATTTATATTGTAGATAACATGGTGTGTGGTGTCACACACAAAAGATCATGTTATTAGTTCCTTATAAATTATAAACAGTAGCTCACGACTAAGATGGATAGGAACAAATCATTGGAATAGTAGTAGTGTAATTTGGTATTAGTTTATCTTGACTATAAAATTACACTAGTACACTCTGAGTATATTGAGCAGAACCATTTAAGGTAAGTTCTTTTTATACTGACTGCATGCACTCTTAATCATGATATAATAACAAGCACGTATACTTAATATTTATTTCTTTAATTTATCAAAGGGTGTGATTTAGTTCGATAAATCAATAGGCCCGATAAGTTGGTAAATGATATTATTTATATGGTGTGTTATTGATTATAGAATGAAACTATGTCCTAGTAATCTAGGTTGATGATGTCCCCTTGAGGAGCTTATAAGGATTGTTATGTAAACCCTGCAGGTGGACTTAGTTCGACATGATGATAAGGTTGAGTGGTACTACTCTTGGAGTTAGATATTAATTAAGTTGGTTGTCAGTAGCTCATTTAATTAGTGGACATTCGATATCTTAAACACAGGGAGATTAACACACTCATGATAAGAAGGAGCCCATATAGTAATATGGGATTGGTGCAATAGTTCAATAATAACTCTTTAGTGGTATGAATTATTATTGATGAACTCGAGTTGGGTGTTTGGGGCGAACACGGGAAGCTCAAGTTCATCGGGAGACCAAAACCAATTCCTCCTCTCGGTCCCTGTCGTAGCCTCTTATTTATAAAGACCTATACCCACCTATACCCAACTTCTTACCCACCTTAAGGTGGCCGGCCAAGCCTAGCTTGGAGCCTAAGCTAGGGCCGCCAAACCAAGGCATGATGGGTCAAGTTGTGGTCGACCCTAGCTTGAACCCAAGCTTAGGTGGCCGACCAAAATAAAATAAAAGGGTAGTTTAAATTTAAATCTTTCCTAATGTGGAAGACATGATTTTAAAAGAGAGTTTTAAAATTAAATCTTTCCTTTTATAGATTATTACAAAGGATTAAGGAAAAAGTTTGATATCTTTCCTTATTTATAGTTTAAAGGAAAATTTTAATTTTTGATAAAACTTTTCTTTTTGTAATCATCCACATGTTTTAAAAGAGAGATTTTAATTTATAAAAATTTCCTTTTATAACCAACCATGAAGGGAATTTTAAAAGAGGAATTTTTATTTTAAAAATTTCCATAAACAAATTAGGAAGTTTTAATTTTGTGTTTAAAACTTTCCTTGTTTGGACGAGATAGTGGTGGCCGGCCATTAAGGGTTTATAAGAAAATTTTTAATTAAATTTTCCTTCTTAAACATTGGCAAGGAATATAAGGAAGTTTTATTTATAAAACTTTCCATATTTGCCAAGACCAAGGAATATAAAAGAGAGGGTAGAGATGCCTCACCTCACAATATATCATCTAGTATTCCTCTCTTCTCTTCCTTGGTGGTGCCCGACCCTCTCTTCCTCCTTTTCTCCTATTCTTCTTCCTTGTGTGGCTAGCGGCATCTTCATCTCAAGGAGCTTAGTGGTGGCCGGATCTTGTTAGAGGAAGAAGGAGAGATAGGAGGCTTTGTTTCTTAGCATCCCTTGGAGCTTGGTTGGTGGCCGAAAGTTCTTCATCTCTAGAAGATTGTTGGTGGCCGAAACTTGCTTGGAGAAGAAGGAAGCTTGGGTGGATTCTCGTCTCGGTAGATCGTCGCCCACATGACGTCCAAGATAAGAAGAGGAATACGACAGAAGATCGTGAGGTCTATAAGCTACAAAAGGTATAACTAGTTATTAATTTCCGCATCATAACTAGTTCATCCTTTTGTTTAGATCTTGAAATACCAAATACAAGAGTCTAGTGATTCTAGGTTTTTGGATTTATGATTCTATTTGTGTTTCTTTTGTTTTTCGATCTTGTGATTCAATTGTTGTTATTGGTTAAACCTAGGGTTACTATAAGGAGATTAATATTGAATTTCATTGAAAGGCTTTGTATAAGAAGTAGTGGATGATCTTATACCCAAGAAGGCCTAGTGCCTTGTCATGTTTAACCTAGAAACTGATCTCTAAAATAAATATTTAATCAAATTTGTAACATAGGTGGATTTAGATTAAGAATGTAAAGCATCGTTTGCGATCCAAGTCTAAATCTCTAAGAACAGATAAATTAAATTTGGAATTAATAATGTTAAGTTCTGTTTGTGATTCCTAATTTAATTTCTAAAGAACACAATAGGTTGTTAGGAAAGGTTTAGGACTTGTACAAAATTTTTGTACAGAGAAACCGGTACGATATTCCGAGTAGCAACCAACATCATCATCTATGTCTCCCATTCCTCTTCTTCTTTGGTGTTCCCTCCCATGCCTTCCCCATTGATCTCCTCACTCCAATAAGCTAGACTGGTGTTCCTTTGAGTCTCTTTGTCATTCTTCTTCTCCATTTCTCAATTGTTTCTTACTCATAGTGTCCACAAAATTAGGGTTTTGGTGAAGGCTTGTCTTCAACAATAGCTCCTTCCCTAGCTAACTCGTGCCAACATAACCTTCTCTTCAAGATCATCCTCACATCCTTAAGCCTCAAATGACACTAAAGTAAAGCCCTAAACCCTATTTTTTTTATTTTTTTCTCGATTATATCATGTCAATTTTCTAATCAAGTGTTGTTTGCATTCCATTTATGCATCATAAATCATATTGTCATTATTGTTCATGAATTGTTGGTTCATACATCATTCATTACCCTTAGAAAATAGAAAAAGAAAATTGAGTCCGATGAGGGTTCATATCGATCTCAACCACCGATCGACTCTTGCTTTCTGAATGATTCTCTCCAACAAGCATTTAACACTCATAAGTTCAAACTTATTCTAATTTGGTCAATTGATCAACACTTCTTTCATGACTATTGCTTGGATGCCATTAGAATCATTCAATGCTATAAGTTAGAGTCTATTATCTATTGTGAACACGATATAAATGAAGGGTTAGTGTCTGAGTTCTACATTAATTTGCATTCATTTGATGGTTTGTGATACCAGACTCATATCGCTAAATGTAATCTAGACTTTACTCCTGCAATCTTCCAAAAGTTTTTAAGGTGTCATCCATCTTCTAGCAACTTTGTTTTCTATCCGATGTTTCCTAATTTGTTTCCCTCACCTATTGAGCATATTTCCATATCCTCCATATATGAGCATTTTTATCAGAGACCTCATCTAGATAGACCTAACACTTCTATCACCTATTTTTATGCTTTTGAGATGTCTGCTTAGGAAAATTCTCTTTCTAAAGTTGTTGTCAACTACATTCTTCCTATTTTAACTTGATAATTAGCAACTATTCGACATTCATATCTTTTCATGTTATATGCATTTTGCAATGCTCTTGATATCAATGTGTCATTGAACATGTTTCATTACATCATTCATTTCATCAAACTAGTCCATGGTGCAGTTCATATGGCATTTGGCAACATTATCATGGAGTGGTTGGCATCCTTCGGTATTGATATCTCCCATGATAAGTTGCAGTCGATGATGTCCGAGTGTGCCAAAATTACAGATCTGTTATTCTCTTTGGTTATAATGGAGCCACATGGATGTTCCAAGAGATGAATAGATGGTTGTCGAATAGGTGAGAGATCGAGACCACAACTCAGGAATGAGGGACCGACACTAGATGTCATCGTCATTAGGGATCCTACAACAGTTGATCAGGGGGATGATGCAGATTATGAAGAGGTTATAGATACTCAATTTGAGGAGATATGTTTGGATCGTGATCTGCAGATGGTTGAGCTAGCTCAGATACATGCTTATGTTGTGGGTATTCAAATGAGCATTACATCCTTACATGATCTATTGTGCTCATGGACTACTAGACCTCCTACTCAACCACCTCTTCCAATAGTTGATGATCCTCCAGTCGATGATGAGATTCCAGTCGATAATGATATCGTTTCGCATATTTCATATCTCAACTAGGAGCTAGACATTATGTATTCTATTATGACACTTGATAGATGTACTTGACAACTTTTTCTTGTTGTAGGCATAGTTTGTATGAATGATTTTCATTTTATATGATATTTCTAGTTTTTTTTACCCATGTGTGATATATTGTCATTGATATTTTTATGCGTTTATGTTTTGGTGAGGAGTGCCCAGTTGTTGATTTGTTAATTGTTTTCTTATTTGTGTGATGTGTAGGGGTGTACCCTATCATTACATAGGTTTAGGGGGAGTGCCCCATCCTTAATTATGGATTTGTGTTTATGAATTTTAAAGGAGTGCCCTATATTTGTAAAACACATATGTTAAGGGGGAGTGTCTTGCCTTTATCAAATTGTTCATCCCTTCATGTTAGCTTCATTTTGATAGTTGGCAAAGGGGAAGAAATAATGTATTTAAGTTCATGGCATGTTCTTAATATTTTATGCTTACTGTATTGATACATCTTGTTGGGGGAGATTATTAGTACAATTATGCACCTAATAGAAAGCTTCAATGATTGATCTTTTTTAAAGTTTAGGTTAATACACTGGATTTCACTTGAGTTACGAGTGTACAAGATAAAGGAAATCCAAGAAGGTCAAGGGTTATATTCTTAACAAGAGGAAGTTCATGCAGGTTGAAACATTGGATGTAAGGTAGGGAAAGACCAAGAAGGTCGAGGACCAGATCATGGCAAGAAGAAATCCATGCAGGTCGAAAAGACCGAGTGCAAGGAAAGAAAAGACCAAAAAAATTAAGGACCAGATTCTTGGCAAAAGGTGGAAACCCAAGCAGATTGCGAGATTGGATGCAAGGGTAGATGAAAACCCAAAGACAAGGAAGCTCCAAGCAAAAGATCCAGGGGACAAGATGTTTATCTAATATGAGTTAATTGGGATCAATTGGTACATTGAAGGGAGGTATGTGCTTGAGGGTTTAGGGATGAAAAATCCTATTTTAGTGTTCACCAATTGATCAATGAGCTAAAACCCTATGTTGGTGCAAGAAGCACCTGATCATTGAACCTAAGTTTTGATTATGACAAAGGGATCAAAGTCAAGATTTCTTATTGTTCTAACATGTTTGATTGAGTATGTAGGAAAGTCCTAAGTGATCTTAGGCAAGGTGAAAATCCTAGTTGAGGATAGGCAAAGAAAGTCCTAGTGGATATTGTTGGTGCAATTTACACTAATGATCTAACTTAGGTTTTGATGAATGACAAGTGGATTAAAGTTAGAGTATTTGTGATCTAATTGCTTTACCAACTATAGTCTCTTGATTCCCTTTAACCCACCAGGTCTTTCCGTCAGTTGTCAGGTCCGCAAACCCAATTAGATTTTGGTCGGTTGTCAGTCAACCTAATCCAACCAGACTTCCCACTAGATATCGGGTCCCGCGGGCCTATCTGGACTCTACACCAACTATCGAGTCCCGCGAACCTAGCTAGATTTTAGATTGGTGTTAGGTCTTCCAAATTCGTCAACTCCTGCACACTTGTTAAAGCAATTAGATCACAAACACTCTAACTTTAATCTACTTCTCATTCATCAATATCTGAATTAGATTATTAGTATAAATTGCACCAATAATTTCCTTCATTTTGATGCAATGATAAATTGGGTTAAAGTTAGAAAAAAAATAATATTGAAAGATGATATGCATAAATGATCTAAGTTAGTTTTGAATTTGATTTACTTGATCAAATATATTTATTCTTTTTCTACATTAAGTCTTACCCTCCCCTTTGGCATTCATTTAAAAAACTAAGGTAAAAGAAATACAATCATAAGATAAGTAATGTCAGACATTAATGTAAAATATAACTGAAAGTTAACACTTTGTATGTATTGAACTTAGGGAGAGGTTTGAACAAAAGTTCAGTTTAGAAAAAAAAATATTTTGCAAATATTTTGTCAAAATTGTGTTCCAAGTAAGGCTTTGTTAAAAAAACTTTTAAGTAAACTTCTTCAAAAAATTTTGAGTAATCTGTTTAAACTAAAGAAAACCTTATATAGTCTTAAATAAGCACCTAAGACCTGGTATGAAATACTAACCTCCTATCTAATTTATAAAGGATTTAATCAAGGTTAAATTGATCCAACTTTATTTATAAAATCACTCAAACAAGATATCTTCATAGCTCAAGTATATGTATATGACATAATTTTTTGTTCAACCAACTCAGAAATTTTACAAAAATTTATAACCTTAATGGAATAAGAATTTGAAATGAGCCTAGTAGGTAAACTAACATATTTCTTAAGATTACAAATTAAGCAAACAAATGAAGAAAATTATGTCTACCAATAAAAATACATAAAAGAATTACTTAAAAATTTGAAATGGAAAATACTAAAGAAATAAAAACACCAATAGCGACTAACACAATCTTAAATAGTATTCCAAGTGGAAAAATAGTAGATCTAAAATATTATAGGAGTGTTATAGGCAGCCTTTTATACTTACCTGCAAGTTGATCTAATATTTTATTTGCAATTAGTATATGTGCTAGATACCAAACTTGTGCGAAGGGATCTCACTTAACTAATGTAAAAAGAATTTTTAGATACTTGAAAGGCACACTAAATGTAGGAATTTAGTACCCTAGAACACATAATTTTGAACTAATAGGTTACTCTAAAACATAAGTTACTAGAGGAGAGATCCAATGAGAACACATTCCTAATTAAGGGAATAGTAGGCGTCGGTCCAGCTTAGGTCCATTTGGAAAACCAAAGCTGAGACATTGACTAGATCCTGGTCTGGGGGAGATGGGATCTAATTACTATTACTATCTTATTGTGCTAACTCAATTTTACAGGATAAATATATTTTTGTTGCTTGGACTAACTCTGTTTTGTAGGAAAGAGAACGGTAAAAGAGAGTTGTCTGGGCACCCAGAGGGGAATCGAGTGCCCAACTAGTTTCGAAAGGACCTACACCCAGGCGGGTGCCTAGCTAGGCACCCGGGTAGTCCTGGCGCCCGGAGTTGGTCCAGGCTCCTGGACCAGTGAAAGTTGATCTTCGTGGTGTGGTGGAGAATATCGATTACCTAACCCCATGTCTGCCGTCCAGGCACCCTAAGGGGGTCCCGGTGCCCGGAGGTGGATAAATCTTGAGGATGAAGTTTTGATGAGAGCTCGCCACATCAGCACATTCTAGGCGCTCGGGAGGGTATCTAGCACTCGTATGGGTCTATAAAAGCAACCTTTAACTAGTAGCTTGATGACAACATTTGGTACAAGTTTCGTTCTTGCGCGTTGCTTTGAGAAGGCTCTAACGATCCCAAAAAGCTACTCCGACAATCAATGATCAAGAAACTCTACTCTTTCTTTCTTATTGTCGGTAATCTTTTATTTTCCAATTCTTGTACATAAATCTTTGTAACTCATTTTCAAACTGATAGTGATTTCCCAATGAAAGCACTCAATGAGTGTGAGCCTTGGAGTAAGAGTTATCAAAGGCTCCAAATCAAGTAAAAATTACTTGTGTTAGCATTTGTACTTTCGTGTTTATTTTTCACTATGTACTCTCGATTTTTGAAAATGTGAAAAATGATATTCACCTCCCTCTAGCGTCTTTACAATCCAACAAGGGTATCAGAGTCTAGACTGCCAGAAGGTCTAATCACCGACTGTGCACAAAAACTATGGTATAATTGAGCCATGTGAGTAGAATATTGACCTCGAACAAAGGAAGTGGGGGCTCCCTTGTTTAAATCAAGAGGACCAGACACCAGATAAGAAGTCCTAGTTGTGGCTAGGCAAGGAAGTCCTAATAGGTCGGGTGGATCGAGGGACAAGAAGATCTGGTGGGTTGAGAATCTGACGTGGGAAGCCTGTGGTCCTTTGTTTGAGGGGGGATTGTTGGGTTGCAAGGTTGCAAATAAAGTCCTACATTGAAAATACATGGGAAAGATCATACATTTATAAGGAAAACATATCTCTATTGGTATGAGGCCTTTGGGTAGAGTCCAAGAGAAAAATCAAGAGGGCTTAGGCCTAAAGTGGACAATATCATGTCATTGTGGAGATATCTAAATTCCTTTTGGTCCTAATAGATGACAGGAGGAAAGTTCTAGCTGCGGTTAGACATCGAAGTCTTGGTCCGAGGGACTAGGTAAAGTCTTGGTAGGTCAAGGACGTCAGGTGAAATCCTATGGTCGGGGACACTAGGTGGAAGTCTTGGGGGTTGCGGACACTAGGGGGAAGATGGGGCGAGTCAGGATTTGGACTTCTAGCAAAAGGTCCTGAGGTTTCGGATGCTGAGCAAAAGTTTAAATAGTCTAGAGGGCCGATCTGGCAAAAAGTAAACTCTCCTAAGAGGAGTAAATGAGGGTGCGTTCCCTAGAGAGAGAATAGTAGGTGTCAGTTTAACCTAGAGTTTAAGCAAAGCTCGAAGTCAGGACTAGACAATCCGGATGTTGTCAAAACTTATTTTACCTTATATACT
The DNA here is from genome assembly GCF_018446385.1 of Zingiber officinale. Lineage (NCBI taxonomy): Eukaryota > Viridiplantae > Streptophyta > Magnoliopsida > Zingiberales > Zingiberaceae > Zingiber > Zingiber officinale. The sequence continues at coordinate 32,613,966 of NC_055999.1, read as the reverse complement.
ATTGCCTGGACCAACTTTTTTTTTTTTGTAGAAAGACAATTCTAGAAAAAGGTGGTATGAGCACCTTAAGTTGCTCCAGGCACCTGAATAAGCCTCTACAAGGGAGCACCCTCGAGCGAGTGTCTGGCAAGGCACTCGGGTGGTTCGGGCGCCTAAAGTTGCTCCAGGCGCCCGAACAAGTGAAAGTTCATCCAGAAGCTAAGTTGGAGTGTGATGACTGGCTGACCCACATCAGCGGTCCAAGCGCCCGGATGTGGATAAACTTCCAGTATGAAGTTTCATCGAGAGCTATCCACGCCAGCACAGTCCAGGCATCTGGGAGGAGATCCAAGCACCCGGAGGGGGCTATAATAGAAGGGTTCGACAATTAGCTAAAACACATCATTTCAAATGTCTTTTGCTTCTACACGCTGCTCTGAAAAGATCCCTACGACGCCTGAAAGATGCTCTGACGACGACTATGCTCAAGACCTGCTTCTAAGTTTTCAGTATTGTTTACATTTCAAATTGCATGTACTTAAATTGATATTGCATTTATAATCTTTTCGATTGATTAGTGATTGCCCATCGAAAGCACTCAACAAGTGTGAGCCTTGGAGTATGAGTCTTCATAGGCTCCGAACCAAGTAAAACTTGGTCGTGTTAGCATTATTTTACTTTCTTTCTCTTTTTTTTCTACTGTACTTACTCTTTACGCGATCGATTTCTGAAAATGTGAAATAGCTACCAACACTGTTCACCCCTCCCTCTAGCACTTTAGATCCAACAATCGGTATTAGAATGGGGTCGCTCTGAATCTATATAACTACCGTTCAAACTTTTTTTTTATTGCTTTTTCGTCCATTGTTTTTGGTAAAAATAAATTCTTACATCTTTATTTCATTTTTTATTTTTTTCCATAAATCAGAATTGGTCTAAGAACCTCTCCTGATAAATTTATCAATTCTTCAAATTTGTAACATCTTTAAGATGAGCCTGAACCTCTCATTTGCAACATCCTTAAGCAACCAAAATAAAAGGAGAACTAGCTAAAGTTTCTCCACCTTTAATTTTGGTCTCTGAGAAGGAGAAGGTTTAGTAAAAGAAAAAAGCTAAGAATAGACCCTTTGATTAGTCTCCAATCACCTCATGGAGGTGAATATCAAGTAAAATCATCCGAGTTAACATGGTAATGTGTTTTTGTGTTAATATTCTGTTGCACTTTCAATTACGATACAATTTGAACTATTCATCCCCTTCTGCTGACAAAGTTCTAACAAGAATTAGACACTCAAGTACTTCACGTAGGACAAACTACTCTCGCTCATGGGTATGTGTTCCTTCATTGTAATCTATCCTTAGTAAATGAGGAATCCCATCTCAAATGATGACAATGATATTCTGAGAGAGTAGTGTAATGAAAATTTTATGTGTACTAGTCTACCATGAAAAAACTGACGCTTCATAAGGAGAAAATAACACATCAAAAGAGTAGTGATATGAATAATTTATTGCGATATTAATCTTGTGGTATTATTGGAGGAAAAGGTGAATCCCTTACTTATAGCATCCTCTTTAGGATAGTTCTATACCCTTTGAAAGGGATAAATTATGAGAAGTATTTATCCTAGAATAACGCCTCTTTAGATGGAGGAGATTAAACTCTGAGCAAAATATTTTACATCCATTAAAAATTGATTTCAAAATTTATTATAATAATCACCTATGTAATACCGACTATCCTAATCCGTGGAGACAAATATCATGGTACTGTTGATGATATGCTAATTAGGAGTTATTTATTGTGTTTCTACTCAATTTACTACTTTAGGTAAATGTGAGGAGTTCTGGTCGTTTAAGTATTTCTTTTCAACGGTGTAACCTATAAACCTACACTAATTTTAATAGAGACGATTTAGTACTTTAATTGTACAATAAAAATTATTTTATCAATAATTTACTGTACCGCGTAACTAGGAGCGGATCCAGAGGGGGGAGGGGTGGCATCTGCGGTCGCCCTCCTTTGCCGGGTTTCAATAATTTATTGAACCGCATAAATAGGGGCGGATCCAGATGAGGGGAGGGTGGCATCGGCGGTCGCCCCCTTTTACCGATAATGAAACCTCTAATATTATGGGATTCCACCGGTGGAGATACAGGATATCACCCTTTGTTTCATATAAAAATCGTCCCTCATACTTGAATTCCTAGATTCATCATTGCACATAACTAACTTTCCGTAATACCAAACACGTATTCAAATTTCATATTTATCAAAACACATACCTATATATTTTCCATTATGTATACCTCTCGCATTCGATTGCTACTGCATCATTAGTCAATTATTGTGGGTTGCCAAACTTTTTATGCTCTCATTATGCCATAGTTCAATAAGTTAGTGATAAAATAATTCAAGGCTGTGTTAATTTAGAAATCCACAACTTTTATTTAGATAGTAAAATCTATGTCGCAGAGCATAGTTTCATTCAAGAGGATATAAATAGTGCGATAAACTTAACTTGAACTATTTTTGAGATGTTTAAGATGATCAATAAATTTTAATTAGACCTCGCTAATGATCCTATAATATTTAAAATTTTAAATTCTAGACATGGTATGAACCAAGGGAGTGGAAGGAATTCTATGGTGATATTTATGAGTAAGTATGACAAATTTAGACCTTTTTAATGAGTTTATATTAAATTGTCTAAAGATGGTAAAGATTTAAAAAATCCATAGAAAATTTAAAAAATCATAAATTCTAAATCCTAATTTCAAATATGAGAGCATGATTATACTCAAAATACTCCTAAAAATATTATAATTTGATTCAAAGTACTTCTGAGATTTATAAAATTATTAATGAATTTTAATCAAAATTTATTGATGGTCTTAGATGCCGAAAAAAATACTTCAACCTAAGATAATTATACTATTTATAATCTAATGTAATTATTCGGTCCATATGAATTTCACAGTTTAAATAGTTTAAATAGAGAAGTTTAAATTTGTAAACCCTAAATCCTAAAATTTAATTATTTAATTAAAAATTTATTAGACTGTCACTTAATAAAAATATAAAAAATTGAATAGTCATCATAATAATAATCGATTATTTATTTTAATCGATCGATATGCTCAGAAATAATTAGACGTTTTAATAAATATGAAATTTAGTACGTATTGCTGTGATACTCCATATGTCAATTAACGTGTCACGATGTCTGGTCCTGTGGATCGGCATGATTATGCTACACTGGTCGATTAGCTTTTCTACGTGTCATGTATGTGCCATTCTACGGTGTCTTGTCTTGTGGAGGGACGTCCAGCACTGAGTTACGAGAAGTCGCGCGTGTGACTCGTGTCGTTTGGAGGGTGACGTTTTCTATCATGTCCGTCTGTTTAACTTGGTAGATTCTTCTCTACGTGCTAACTACTAAACAGATAAGTTTGCCACGAGTACCACGTTGCATTATTCCATTCTAATTAGCTTAAGCTCTTTGGCATTTTACACAACAATTAAGCCTGGATGTTGACGTTCACATCATTGGTAATGTATCACCTAACGTTGTGCCAACATCTGTTTCCCTGAGATCCCGTATAATGGAAATTTTATGTATCGGATTGTCTTTTTTGCGCTAACATCTATTTCCCTGTATTGGATGTATCTATCATATTGTATATAACGGAGCTAATACCACAAATTCATTATCACCAACAGCTAGCTGATCAGTGTCGTAATCCCTGTTCTAAAATATCCATCTTCATAATCTTAACTTGTTTTTGTTTTTGTTTTGTTTTTTGCCATTTTACCGGTCAATCAATGCAATGCAAGAACGTTTTGAATTCATCAAACAGTGCATTGAACTATAGAATTGCATTGAACTTTAGGATTGCCTTAAACTGCACTGTCGTGAACTGAAATGAAGAAATTTATTATCCTCCTGTACTTTTGCCTCTTGCTCAAGCTACACACACGTCTTGCCTGAACTGTAAGTGAATTATAAATCTGACCATTCCATCACTCTGCAACTAGGGCGGCAAATGAGCCGAGCCGAACTCAAGTTTGGGTCAGCTCGAGCTCGAGGTCGAATGAATTCTTGAATTTGAGCTCAAGTTCGATTCAGTTATTTAATCATGAACTCGAACTCAGCTCAAAAAACAGTCAATTTAAATATAAAAATAAGCGCGCAATAATTAAGTCTGGATGTTGACATTCACATGGTATGGTAATACATCAACTTAACTGTGCGCCAACATCTGTTTCCCTGTATTGGATGTATCTATCCTACTGTATATAACGGAGCCAATACCACAAGTTCATTATCCTTAACTGTACTGTACTGACCCTAATATATCAACTAACTGTGCGCCAACGTCTGTTTCCTGTATTGGATGTATCTATCATACTGTATATAACGGAGCTAATACCACAAGTTCATTATCCTTCACTCTACTGTAGTGACCAACAGCTGGCTGAGTGTCGTAATCCCTGTTCTAAAATATCCATCTTCATAATCTTCTTAACTTGTTTTTGTTTTTTGTTTTTTTGTTTTTTTGTGTTTTGCCATTTTAATTTACCGGTCAATCAATGGAATGCAAGAAGGTTTTGAATTCATCAAACAGTGCATTGAACTATAGAATTGCATTGAACTTTAGGATTGACTTAAACTGCACTGTCGTGAACTGAAATGAAGAAATTAATTATCCTCCTGTACTTTTGCCTCTTGCTCAAGCCACACACACGTCTTGCCTGAACTGAATTATAAATCTGACCATTCCATCACTGATCACTCTGCAACTAGGGTTGTAAAATGAGTCGAGTCGAGTTGGAGCTTGGGTCAGCTCGAGCTCAAGCTCGAGAAAATTAAAGAGGCTCGGCTCGAGCTTGAGGAGTTTCTGAATTTGAGCTCGAGCTCGACTCGATCTTTTAATCATGGGCTCTAGCTTGGTTCGAAAATAATGAATTTAAATGTAAAAATAAGTATGCACAAGCTAGGATTCGAATCTTTAATCTCTATCAATCTTATAAAATACTCTAGCTACAAACACCTTTTATTTTAAATATTAAAATATTAAATTAGTCGAGCTCGAACATACTCGACGAGCCTTCGAGCCAGTATTAAATGAGCTCAAGATCGATTTGAATATTAAAAAGTCGCCTCGAGTTCGGTCAACTCCGAGTTTGGTTTGAGCTCAGTCAACTCTGAGCTCGGCTCAAGTTCGGTCAACTCTGAATTTGAGTTGAACTTTGATGGAGTCGTTCGCGAACGTCTTGATTCATTTATACCCCTATGTTGAAAATATTTAATATATTAGAGATGCTAATGTTGACTTAGCTATCGAGTTAGTGGAATAATATTTGAAATCAAGACTTAATATTTATTTTATAGTTAGTGGATTAATGGTTGTATATGGAGTGAGTGGTTAGTGGATGAGAAAATAATGAGATAATATTTGTATTGTGGAGTTATTGGTTAGTAGATGAAAAGTTAATGGGTTAATGTTGAGGAGTTACTGAGTAAGTTATGAATTAGTTTATGAATAGGTTATTTGATCATTAAGAGTTTTATCCTTTTTGTCTATCTTTGACCTTTTACTATTATTGTTCGTTTATGCAAAACTCTTTTATTATTTCTTAATCATGGTATTAGAACAAAGTTTTGATGAGAATCATGACTTTTGAAAGTTTTGTACAATTAGTCATCCTTCGCTTTGATGGCCACTGTTTCGGTCTAAGATCGAGGATGGGTGAATCACCAATGGGATATCTTCAAGGTTGACGAGTTCTAATGATCTGGCGATGAGTGAACTTTGTAGATCTTTGCATACTCAAATAAAGTTAGAATGGAGGCTAAGATGAACTTTGGCTCAGTTATTCTGATATTCAAGTCAAGTCTCTCAAAGCAAGGATGGGGAAGGAGCAGAAGCTAGGAGTAAAGTCCAAATTATTTTTGTGTCTACTTGTGCTCGTGAGAGCAGCCCCACTAAGCCACGCTTTGGCTAAGGGAATGCCATGTCATGCCCTACTCTTTTCCCCTATGTAGCCACATTGTAGTTGATGAGGTGTCATGACACATGTCCCACTACCCATGCCTCTTCTACCCGTACTTCTGAAGGAATCGGGGAATGATCAAGCAATGTATGGAAGCTCATGAGTGGTTGAGTGCTAAGAAGTAGTCAAGAGTGGCCGAGTGTTGAGAAGTCCATAGTTAAAAATGATCAAGTGTCAGGAAATCCAGAGTCAAGAGCGCCCGACTGTCACATTCATTTGTAACAATTATCCCCCAATTCTTTCTCCCTTCTCTATGGTGTACCCATTATCTTCTGGCTATATCAAATCCCCCTCAACCCCAATGTCTTCCATTATTTTGTTTACCCCAAGAATGGGGAGGCCAGGATCTTCTAATTCACGGCGAGTGACTCATGCCAGTTTTTGAAAAAGTATTCAATTTCTCATAAGAGATGAAAATCTCATTATCTTTTCGTCAAGCTCCCATTCCTTACACATGGCCAACTAACTAGCAAATGAAGTTACCACCGCAGTCAAAGCTCGACCAATATTGATTCGACTCAATTTATCTAGAGACAGCAGATGTCCAGACTGATCTACACTTTGATTTTAATCTACTTCTAGAAGAGGGTCTGCTCTTCGATTTCAGACTGAGTTGGATCGAAGCTGAGCTCTGGCTCCCTTTCAGTAAGGGTTTTCATAATATTTCACTTAGGACTGACTAAATGTTTCTCTCTTTATTCATCCAAGACTATGTTGAAAACATCGTGCAACAAGTACTTGAAGTTGACTCAAGAGCAACTGGAGGCGCATGCACCATCCTCTCGCTTCGATGAGACCCAAGTCCATTTTTTTTGGTTGACTTGAGAGAGCCACAACCTAGGGAATCGAGTCCTCCATAGCAACCTGCAAAGCCAACTTCTCCCCAGCAGTCACCCTACTCCTCGATTCCTTTGCAGGGCAGACCATCTTGAGTTTTTAGTGATCCATAAGAGGCATACCCTTGCCCGTCGTACAAGAGCTAAGAGAGAACATGTGCGATGTCGCCAATGGTCATTAGATACCTCGACGATTCTAATCACCAGCTTCCTCAGGCATCACTCTAGCGACGATTCGAGCCTAGGAAGACGAGATAGCGAAGGACAAGTCGATGTTGGCACTAAACTACTCCATGAGCATAACTAGCACGAAGGTATGAGCGTATTTTATTATTATAGGATTAGGCCCTAACACAGGTCAAATCTTCTGTCTCCAAATTTTTCTATCCCCGTGTCCTCTGTCGATCGGACGGACTAAATTACATCTTAAGACATCATGATATCTTTAAGATGTGTACAATATCCTCGTGATGCGCAAAGCATGCTTAAGATGTAATTTAATCGATCCGATCAATAAGAGGACACAGGGATAAAAAAATTTAGGAACAGAGAATTTGATCTTGTCCCTAACACTACTGACCCTAATACTACTGACTTGTTTTAAGCAACTCTAGTCCTAGCAGATGGAGATATTGAATCATCTACCCTCAGTGGTTCAGTCCTATCGGGCCATGTGAGACCGAATGGATGAGCTCCAGGCCCGACTGGCTCACCAGACCAAAGAATTAGAGGAGGCAAGAGCAGAAGCCGTGAGGTAGAAGGCAGAGGCGACTTCCCGTTTCAAACAATTGGCCTGCAAGAAATGAGGGCTGGAGATTGGCACAAGCAGAGGTGACCATCCTTGAGGTTAAGGCAACCTCCCTAGAGGTGCACATGGTTGAGTTCTAGACTCAGCCGGGGGAGTTGAGCAAGCGCCACATGAAGCTGGAACTGCAAGAGTTGTAATCAAAGAGCAACGAGAGAAATTGTCCACTGAGCTGGAGGCATAGAAGGCCGAGTTGGAAGGCTACAAGGTGGGTGAGGAAGATCGATAGGCCAACAAGAAGAAGGCTATCCTGGCTTTTGAATATTTTATGACATTCTCGGCACTTGCACAATCAAGATACTAGAGTATGACTTCGAGGGATCTATTCAACAAGTCAAGGAAGCTAGACACTTACTAGAGGGAACCTCTCTTGGCTTCCTGAATATGCAAAAGATCTTCGATAATATCTCAGAAGACCAACTGGCTGACTAGACGTGATATCTTCTATGCCATGTATTAGATGTAATCAGGAATATTATGTCAAAAATTAATGAAAATAGCATCTTTTGGATTTTGCAAAGAATTTTTTTAACTGACGAGTTAGTCTAGAGCACCTGAGTGGACCGATGACCATCTCAGTTTGAGACCAAGTGAAGGGAGAGCTTCACATGTCTGAGATAGAGAGTTAATTGATGGACTTCTTAGTCCAATACCAAGGGATTAGAGTTGGAGGAGACCTATCCGAGATTGAGAGATAGTCGATGGATGCCTTGATTCGAGTTCAAGGGATTAGAGTCAGTAGAGACCTATCAAGATAGAGAGTTAATCGATGGATGTCTTGGTCTGATACCAAGGGATTAGAGCTAGTAAAGACCTATCCAAGACAAGGAGATAGTAGATGGATGCCTTGGTCTGAGACTAAGGGATTAGAGTTAGTGGAGAGCTATCCAAGACAGGGAGTTAATCTATGGAAGCCTTGGTTCGAGACCAAAGGGTTAGAGTCGGTGGAGACCTATATGAGACAGGGAGATAGTCTATGGATGCCTTGGTTAGAGACCAAGGGATTAGAGTCGACGGAGACCTGTCTGAATTAGGGAGTTAATCGATGGATGTCTTGGTCTAAAACCAAGGGCTTAAAGTCGACGGAGACCTGTCTGAATTAGGGAGTTAATCGATGGATGTCTTGGTCTAAAACCAAGGGCTTAAAGTCGATGGAGACCTGTCCTAGATAGGGAGATAGTCAATGGACGCCTTGGTCTGAGACCAAGGGGTTAGAGTTGGTGGAGACATCCAAATTGAAAAGTTTGCAATTTTGCTAATGAAAATTGAGTATGTTAGAGAAAAAGTAACTGCTCAAAGAAAGATAAAAGATACTGGGAGTTTTTAAGTGCAATACGACCAAAGGTGAACAACATTCCATGGTCATCCCAGTTCCTTTCCCTTCTGGTCTTAAAGGCAGTAGGATCCCGAGCTTAACTTATGACTAACCAGTAGGGTTCCCCATTAGGGCTTAGTTTCCCAATGTCTCCTATCGGGCTTGACCTTCTTCCAAATGAAGTTACCGACTTGAAATGTGCAAGGGCTGACCTTCTTATTGTAAGTTTGACACATTCGTTATTGATAGGCTATCAAATGAGCAACTGCCTTTTCCCTTGTTTCACTTACCAAGTCAAGCTCAAGTAGTTGCTTGTCTGCATTGTCGTGACCATTTGTGTTATCTCGGGCAAATTCCAAGCCAATCTTGATAGGAATGATAACCTCCTTGTCATAGACTAGATGGGAGGGAGTCATCCCTATGCCTTCCTAGGGAATTGTTTAGTAGGACTATAGGGATACTCTATAGCTCTTCCACTCAATTGCTAGATACATGGTTGAGTTTGACTTTGAGCCCTCGGATGATCTCCCCATTAACGACCTTAGTTTGTCCATTTCTCTGCGAGTATTCAACTGTGGTGAAGACTTGTTGAATGTTGAAACTTCTATACCATTCTTTGAGTCTATGCCCTTGGTATTATCGATCATTGTCAGAGATGAGTTTATGAGGAAGGTTGTACCAACAAATGGTATTCCGCCAGAGGAACGTAAGCATTGCATCTTTGGTGTGGAGTTTGAATTTTGTTTGGATCACAATCCATATATCCACTTGAGTCTTTAGATGGTACTTCCTTCGACCCTTCTAGTAGTCGAAGTATTCACTAGAGAAAAGAGACTGTCGTGTGGTATTGTAGCCTTCTTGATAGACTATTAAAATATCTTATACAATAAATATACAAAGACTTAGTTTTGGATTAATATTATGAGAGTAGAATAACGTACTCAAAAAAATATCGCTCAAGTGATATTACATCAACTTTAAGAATTAAAAAAAAATAATGAAAGATTTGTTAGAAGAGACGATTATACCAATTTTGACTAAAGATAAAAAATTAAAAATTGAAACTAATACTAATTGAATGATTGAAAGAAGCGCTAGAAGGGGTTGAATAGCGTACATCACTTTTTTTTTTTTTTTTATAAAACACAAGAGATGACATAGTAGAAAAGAAAATAAACAACACAAAACTAACACTGTTTCTTTTTACTTGATTCATAGCCTGACGACTACTTGTCTAAGGCTTATGCATTTGTTGAATGCTTTTGTGAGGAAATTCACTAATAGTACAAAGGTTACAGAGAGATATAAAATTCAAAGTACATTTAAATGAAGCAAGTATACTGACAACTTAGAATATAAGCTTGAGTGTAGTCATCAAAGTCGAGGTAAATACCTCCCTTATGTGTCAGTCATTATTCCAAAAGCTAGCAGCCGCCCGTGATTTACTTCCTCCATGTTGGCCTTTGGACGGGTTGGCGGGGGCGGTGGGGACGAGCGTATTTGCCTTTTGCCACAAATTGAGTGTAGTCATCAAAGTAGCGTTTCGGCATTATAACAGCATTTCAAAGTAGCTCGCAAGTCATTTAATCTTAGTGTTGGGATCTAGCGCGCCAGAAGACGCGGAAACGCAGCGGAAAAATACTAGATCCACTTATCCAGCGGATCCATGCGAAAGGGAAGAAACAATTTCTATTAAACTAATCTATGCTAAGCTACATGATAGGATTATACCTTTGTTGCGTGCCCTTCGCAATCCCGACAGCAACCTTTTTTGTGGATCCAGATCTCAGCGCGTTCAAGTGTCCGCACCTCTATGGTATCCACACGAACATATCCTTTATTCGTCCCACGAACAAAGCCTTCGGAGAAGAACCATTTTCTTGTGCTAGCAAGAAGAATGATTCGGCCATGAGCAAATTCGCCCAAGGAAGGATGAGGAAGAAGAGGGGGAAGATCAAGAGATACCCTTTTTCATCTCATTTTCATCTAATGAAAATTTCAATCCAAAAAGCCTATTTATATTCATCCAAGAATACCAAGGGTTTTTGTCTCTTTGTATTCCTTTTAATGGGTTGGATTTATCATATTGAATTAACTATTAATCCAATAATCCAATAAGTCTAACCCATTGAGTCTAACCCATTAATCCAATATGTCTAATTCAGATTGGACTCAATCCAATGAGTGAGTTCATTTGAGTTTAACTCAATTAGTAACCCAAAAGGCCTAATCATCTCATGATTAGCTCTTAGGGCTAATTACTAACAATCTCCCACTAGCACTAGTGCCAATCACCACTAAGATGACACAAACACTTTGGATTTACCCATTATTCTTAATGTCCTTAGTATTTTAGTCAAACTAAAATACCCATCTCCAAACCAATATGTCCTTTGTATGTGACCCTATAGGCTCTCGTAACGTTGGTAATGTATCCAAATCACCATTTGCGATACAAAAATAATGAGTAGCATCTAGCAAGGCAACATTGCTACCTAAGTGATGAGATAGTCGAGATCCGACCTAACTTGTCCGTGGCTATCATCATGTATGACTCAGTCCCTCTATCCTTGATATCTAGATTGACCAATGAGGCATAGACCGTGTCATCCCCTTATCAATCTTTGTGTTTCTTGATATCTAAGTAGACACACTATACAAATAAGCTCAATATCTCATATTGACTTATCTGAGTATGGTCATACATTCCTGTGTCCTACTAATCAAGGGGCCCATAGATATCGCTTCCATCATATGGAAGGGATAGATCCCATCTACATCACTCACATCCCTCCGTATAATTCATTGCATATCTAGTGATCGACTTTATAGTCCACCCTGTTACAGGTGAAGTTTGACGATACCAAAGTATACAACTCCTTATGTAAGGAACCGTAGTGACTTTAGGTCCAAGGACTATTCATACCAATAGTCACATGAGAATGTTTATGACACTCATATGACGATCCATGAAATATTCTCATGGCAGGTCATTCAGTATATATTCTCTAATATATACCCATGTCTCAACCTGATATCTCATATCCATGACTTGTGAGATCAAGTCATCCGTTGACCTACATGCTAGTCGCAACGCATTAATATTGTCCTTGTACGTTAATGCTCGAATAGGAATAGTTAAGAGTAGTGTTCTCTACAATATCTCACTATCAATTCAACCAATTGATTATTATAGATAAGAACCTACCACCCAAGGACATTGTTATATTTATTCATTCGGCACTGAACTGAAGTAAATATAATAACCATAACCTTTGCCTTCTAATGAAATAATGAAATATGATACAAAATGCCCAAAGTCAATCAACTCTTGATTGCCTCTTAGGGCTTACACTAACAATCTCTTTATATCACTAGCGCCAATCACTAAAATATCTCATATCCATTGACCTAGTGTGACCATCATGCTTTCTTGGTGCCAAAGCCTTGGTCAAAGGATCTGTAATGTTAGCATTGTTTGGTTATCTGCATATCCTCATATCTCATATATCGAGGATCCCTCTATTGAGATGAAATTATTGTAGTATCTAATACCCAAGACCACCATTTAAGTACAATACATGCCCTAACTGTGATCTAGAAACGTCCTTGTCAATTTTAGAAGCTTGCACCATTGTAACCCTTTACAACAATAGTTGTAACGCTTTACAGCAACAGCTCTTCATCGCTTCCAAAGATCAAGAAATAATCTTGAGTCCTTCTCAAGTACTTAAGAATATTCTTACTACTATCCAGTGACCTTTGTTGGAGTGTATACTTAAAAGTTTAGCTTTTGTACACATTTATTTTGAAATAAAGAATCACATTGGTCAAATGTTTACATTTATTTGTTAAATGTAATTGTTCAATTAATTTATATAGTAGATAACATGGAGTGTGGAGTCACACTTAGAAGATCATGTTGTCGGTTCTCTATAAATTATAAACAGTTGCTCACGACTAAGATGGAAAGGAACAAATCATTAGAATAGTCGTAGTGTAATTAGGTATTAGTTTATCTTGACTAATAAATTTCACTGATACACTCTAAGTGTATTGAGTAGGATCATTTAGGTAAAGTTCTTTTTGTACTGATTTAGTAAAAGAACTAGACCTTAGTTATTATGAAAGTGTGTGCTCTTAATCCTAATATAATAACAAGTATGTGTATTTAATATTTATTTCTTTGACTTATCAAAGGGTGAGGTTTAGCTCGATAAATCAACATGCCCGATAAGTTGGGAAATGATATTACTTATAGTGTGTGTTGTTGATTATAGAAGGAATCTGTGTCCTAATTATCTAGGTTGAGAATGTCCCCAAGAGGAGCTCATAAGGATTTCCATGTTAAACCCTGCAGGTGGACCTACTCCAATATGACAATAAAGTTGAGTGGTACTACTCTTGGAGCTAGATATTAATTAAATGAGTTGTCAGTAACTCACTTAATTAGTGGACATTCGTAATCTTAAACACAGGGAGACTAACACACTCATGGTAAGAAGGAGCCCATAATGTAATTTGGGATTGGTGCGGTAGTATGGTAATAACTCTCTAGTGGAATGAGTTATTATCGATAAGCTTGAGTTGTGTGTTCGGGGCGAGCACGGGATACTCGAGCTCATCGGAAGGCCAAAACCAATTTCTCCTCTAGGTCCCTGTTGTAGCCTCAATAAAGTCTCAAGTCCATCCAAAGAAAAACCTATCTTGGTGTCCAAGAAGGGGCCGGTTCATTGCTTGGTGACCAAGCAATGGCCGACCACATATTCTCTAGAAGTGGTCGGCCCTTGCCTTGGGCAAGGGGGCCGACCGCAATATTTAAATTAGGAAGGTTGTTTTTTAATTTTAAATTTTCTCAGATATTTATAATTTGTAAAAAGAGAAATTTTAAAAATTTATAAAATTTTCCTAATTTAAATTAGGCCACAAGTTTTTAAAAGAGAGTTGTAAAATTTATAAAACTTTCTTTTAAAAAGAAATATTATTAGAGATGTTTTAAATTTTAAGACTTGGTTTTAAATTTTAAAACTTTCCTTTTAATATTCACATTAGAAAAAAAAAAGAGTTTGTAAAATTTTATTAGAAGTTTTCTTCTTTTAAAATTTTATATAATTTTTTTTTCTTTCCTTTTTAATAAGTGGCCGGCCACCTTGCTTGGTGCCCAAGCAAGGGGCCGGTCAAATAATTAAACATCAACAAATAGTTATTTAATTAATAAATCAATCTAGGATTGATTAATTAAAAGGAAAGGAAAAGAAAAAATTAAAAGGAAATAGGAATGATTCTAATTTTTTATAAAACTCTTTCCATAATTTTCCGTTGGGAAACTAATATAAAAAGGGGGGAAGGGGAGGCCTTAAAACATAACAATTGATATTGTTGTTGGAGATCATCAAGTGGCCGGCCCCTCTCCCTCTCTTCCCTTTGCTCTTTTTGCTCCTTTGTGGTGGTGGTGGCCGAATTCTAGAGAAGGAGGAGAAGCTCTTCGGGTGGTGTTCGTCTTGGAGGATTGTCGCCCACACGACGTCCAAGAGGAGGCGAGGGATATGGCAGAAGATCTCGAGGTTTTTAGCATACAAGGAAGAGGTATAACTAGTATTTAATTTCCGCTTCATACTAGTTAATTTTTCTTTGAATAAATACCAAATACAAGAGGCATTCGATTCTTGTTTTTCGAATCTAATTTCGATGTTGTGTTCTTTTTCTTTTTTTTCCTTGTGATTTGATTGTTCTTTTTGGTTAACCTAGAGTTATATAAGGAAATAAAATATTAACTTTTCTTAAAAGGCTTTGTCTAGTCGGTGGTGGTTGCTCCCATATCCAAGAAGGTCAAGTACCTCGCCATGCAGTACTGGAAGCCAATTTTGGAAACTAATATTTAATTGAATTTATAACCTAGGTGATTTGGATCAAACGTGTTGAGTTCCGCAGGAGATCCAAATCTAAACCTAAAAGAACATATAAGTTAAAGTTGGAATCAAACGTGTTAAGTTCCGCAGGAGATACAAGTTTAACTTAAAAGAACACATGGTAGCTATGAAAGGTTCAGATCACGTACAAAATTTTTGTACAGTGGAGCCATTGGGTTTTCCGAGTAGCAACCAACAACCTTCACCTGGATCTGACTAGTATCTACTCGTCATGCTTAACGCATACGAGTCATCTGGGCCAGTACAAAGCATGACATACATGATAGATCCTATAGCAGATGCATAAGGAATCTGATCCATGCGGTCCCTTTCTACCTTAGAAGAAGGACATTGAGTCTTCGAAAGACTCACACCATATGACATATGCAGGAATCCCTTCTTAGAATTCCGCATGACAAAACTTTTAAACACCTTGTCAATATATATACTCTGGCTTAGACCAAGCCATCTCCCGGATCTATCTCTATAGATCTTGATGCCCAAAATACAGGCTACTTCACCTAAGTCCTTTATTGAGAAATAATTCTCAAGCCAAATCTTCACTGACTGAAGAGTAGAGATGTCATTTTCAATGAGAAGTATATCATCTACATACAATATGAGAAAAATGACTGTGCTCCGACTAACCTTCTTGTAGACATAAAGTTCATCTTCATTCTTAATGAACCAAACATTTTGATCACATCATCGAATCAAAGATTCCAGCTTCTAGAAGCTTGCTTCAATCCATAAATGGATCTTTGCAACTTACAAACCTTTCCAGCATGCTTTGGATCTACAAACCCCTCAGATTATGTCATGTACATATCCTTGAGTAGATTTCCGTTAAGAAATGCGATTTTGACATCCATCTGCTAGATCTCATAATCATAGTAAGCAGCAATAGCAAGCATGATCCGAATGGACTTGAGCATCGCAATTGGTGAAAAGGTTTCATCATAGTCTATATCATGAATCTGTTTGAAATCTTTAGCCACCAATTTAACTTTATAGGTATGCATATAACCATCCATGTTAGTCTTCACCTTGAAGACCCACTTACACCCATTGTGTTTGATCCCTTCAGGTGGATCAACCAAAGTCCATACTTGGTTAGTGTACATGGACTCCAGCTCGGATCTCATGGCCTTTAGCCATTTCTCAGAATCTGGGCCCTGTACAGCTTCTTGATAAGATGCAGGCTCATTGAGACCAACAAGCTCTACATCACCGTGGTCAGACAAGAGAAAAGAATATCTCTCAGGTTGATGACGAATCCTATCAGATCTGCGTAGAGCATGTGCTACTTGAACAAATTGTTGTTCCACAACCTCTTGTGGTGCAACAAAACCCTGATCCACAACATCTTGTGGTACCTGTTCAATTTCCATCACAGTGTCAGTGCTAGTATCTTGAACTTCTTCAAGATCGACTTCACTCCCACTAGTTTTTCTAGAAATAAATTTTTTTCTAGAAACACACCAGTTCTGGCAACAAACACCTTGCCATGTGTGTGATTATAGAAGTAATATCCCTTTATTTCCTTGGGATATCCTATAAAATAGTACTTGTCTAATTTAGGTCCTAGTTTATTTGAGACTAGTCGTCGAACGTAAGCCTCACAATCCTAAATCTTCATAAAAGACATCTTGGGACTCTTCCCTATCTATATCACATATGGTGTCTTTATGATAGCCTTAGATGGATCTCGGTTAAGTGTGAAAGCAGCTGTCTCTAGAGCCTGTCCCCAGAAGGAAATAAGAAGATCTGTATGACTCATCATCGATCGTACCACATCTAATAAAGTACGATTCCTCCTTTCTGATACACCATTCCATAGTGGTGTTCCAGGTGGAGTGAGTTGAGATATGATCCCACACTCAACGAGATGATCATGAAACTCTTGACTAAGGCATTCCCCACCTCGATCTAATCGAAGCATCTTAATAGTCTTACCAAGTTGATTTTATACTTCATTCTTGAATTCTTTGAACTTTTCAAAGGATTCTGACTTGTGTCTCATCAGAAACACATAACCATATTCACTGAAATTATCAGTAAAAGTAATGAAGTAATGTTAGCCTCCTCTAGCTGCTACTCTAAAAGGGACACAAACATCAGTATGTATGAGTCTTAAAAGATCATTAGCCCTTTCGCGGTGTCCACTGAATGGAATCTTTGTCATCTTGCCTCGAAGACAAGATTTGCATACCTTATATGATTAAAAATCAAATGAGTCCAAAATCCATCTTTATGGAGTTGGGATATGCAACTCTCATTTTGTGAACTAAGCGAGAATGCCAGATATATGTTTGATTCAAATCATTCGACTTGAACCATTTGGTATTTATGTTATAGATTGGGTTACCAAAGTCTAGAACATAGAGTACATTCACAAGATTTGCACTACAATAGAACATTTCATTGAAATAAATGGAACAACATTTGTCCTTTATTACAAATGAAAAACTTTTCTTGTCCAAACAAGAAACAGAGATAATGTTCTTGGTCAAGGTAGGCACATAGCAGCACTCTTTAAGTTCTAAAACAAGCCCAGTAGGCAAAGATAAGGAATATGTTCCTACAGCGACAACAACAACTCTTGCACCATTGCCTACTCGTAGGTCCACTTCGCCCTTTGTCAATGATCTACTATTTCTCAGCCCCTTCACATTAGTACAAATGTGAGATACACACTCGGTATCTAATATCCATGAAGAAGAAATAGATAGATTAACATCTGTAACATATATACCTGGGGCAGAAGTCTCACTTCTCTTCCTTTTTCAGTTCCTTTAGGTATATCTTGCAGTTCCTCTTCCAGTGTCCGGTCTCATCGCAGTGGAAGCTGGTTCCTTCCTTAACAACCCCACCTTTGGGTTTCAGTGCATGAGTCTTGCCCTTTCCTTTGGCTTGAGTCTTACCCTTACCTTTAGGCTTCCACTTGCCTTTGCTCTTAGACACCATCAAAATGGTACTAGGCTTTGCCTTCTTAAGGTTGAGTTCATCAGTTCTTAACATGCTCAACATCTTAGGCAGCAGTTTGTCAATTTCATTCATGTTGCAGTTCATAACAAATTGACTATAGCTTTTGGGCAATGATTGCAAGATAAGATCAGTGGCCAATTCTTGGCCTAGTGGGAATCCCAACCTTTGCAGATTCTCCACATACCCGATCATTTTGAGCACATAAGGCCCTACGGGACTTCCTTCTTGCATTCTGCATTGAAACAGTGCTTTAGAGATCTCAAATCTCTCATGCCTTGCTTGTCCTTGATATAGTTTTCTAAGGTGTTCAACCATATCATAGGCATCCATGTTCTCATGTTGCTTCTGAAGCTCCGAGTTCATGGTGGCGAGCATAAGACATGATACATCTAATGCATCATCTTGATGCTTGTAAGCATCCCTATCAGCTCTAGTGGCAGTAGCAGGGGCACTTCAGGAATAGGCTGCTCTAGGACGTACAGTTTTCTTTCTCTCTTGAGAACTATTCTTATGTTTCTATACCAGTCTAGAAATTAGCTCCATTGAGCTTATTCTTATCAAGGACAGATTGCAGAGATAGTGTCTTCTACTTACTAGATGACATGGTTGTCTACAACAATAAAATGCAGAGAAGTATCATACTCAGATCATTTAATTAGGACTTTAATTAAATGATTCTCCTACTGAATTCTAAATCTTGATAGAAGCAAGTCACTACTAGCTCTAAGCTCAAAAGCAAAGACATTCTAGTGGGACAAGATCCATATTATACTTCATCTTGAGTTAGCTTTGGCTAATCGGCCAAGACTTGTATAAATTAGGTAGGCAACGTGTACCAATTGGACAAGATCCACATTATACCTTATCTTGAGATAGCTTTGGCTAATCGCCCAAGACTTAGTATAACTTAGGTAGACAACGTTTACCAATTACATCCTATGTAACTCTTGTATATCCAACCGTTGGAAAATGCCTATAGTTTTACTCGATCCAATTGAGTTAACTAGTTATACTCAATCTAATTGAGTTTGTACTCACCCAAGCTTTGATAGGCGGGACCAAGATTGTCCCTCCGCACCCTACCAAGATAATATGTGTTGCTCTGCTTTGGCAAATTCAACAACAACAAATGATCGAGGTAGTGATGGGTATCAAAACTTGGTATGCATTTCGAGTTGACTTGATTAAGATCGAATCTAATCATGAATGTGTATCATATACGCATTAAGGCACTAATTACCCTACATTAGCATGCATCACATACACACTGGCATATCATGGCATATATCAACATATACACAAGTTTAAACATGGCAAGGTTATGGCCCCATAAAGTACGATCTTCTCAAGCCAATGAGAAGAGCAATAAGTCAGCCTAGGTCTAAGCCGCTTCTCCAAGCACTTCCTTGGTTGTCGTGTGTTGTTGTCCTTCCTTCCTTTTCACCCGTCTTCCAGAAGACTAACTCCTTCTAATTTTGTACATTACAAAATCTAAAGAAACTCGAGTTACATTCGAATGTAATCTAATTACAACAAGAATAAAAGAGATGAAGGCACGACACGCAGGCCGTATTATGAATTACAACATTACACACATCCAATCACATTGGGGTTAAAGGGCCATAACCATGCACCATGTCATAATATTTTATGACATAAAATTTACTATAATTTCAGCAAACAAATTATGAGCCGCAGCGCCCCTTGTGGGGGTTTCAGGGGGCAGCGCCCCCGAAGCAAAATTTATTTTGCATACTCATTTTATGAGTTACTGCTTTACCCGAGACCCTACTACCCATAATACCAACTATGTTTTGTTCTAAACAAAACACCTCAAGCCGAGACCTTGTTGGTCACACACCAACTTCATTTTTTTCCAAACAAAACAACTCTAGCCAAGACCTTGTTGGTCACACACCAACTTTCGGTCAAGAGTCAAGATTTGGCCAAGTCACAAAATCTAGCCAAGACTCATAGTCTGGCCGAGATTCACTCTCTTGGCCGAAACCTTATGTGGCCAAAACTCATAAGAGTTTGCAAATCACAGTAAATCCTATCATGCAATTTCTATATCATATATAAAAATTCTAAAACTTAGCATAGCCCTTTCGCAAATGGCTCTAATACCACTGTTGGGATCTAGCGCACTAGATGACGCAGAAACGTAGCTAAAAAATATTAGATCCACTTATCCAGCGGATCCATATGAAAGGGAAGAAACAATTTCTATTAAACTAATCTATGCTAAGCTACATGATAGGATTATACCTTTGTTGCGTGCCCTTCGCAATCCCGACATCAACCTTTTCTTTGGATCCAGATCTCAGCGCGTTCAAGTGTTTGCGCCTCTATGGTATCCACACGAACATATCCTTCATTCGTCCCAATAATGAAGCCTTCGGAGAAGAACCATTTTCTTGTGCTAGCAAGAAGAATGATTCGGCCATGAGCAAATTCGCCCAAGAAAGGAAGAGGAAGAAGAGGGGGAAGATCAAGAGACACCCTTTTTCATCTCATTTTCATCTAATGAAAATTTCAATCCAAAAAGCCTATTTATATTCATCCAAGAATACCAAGGGTTTTTGTCTTTTTTAATTCCTTTTAATGGGTTGGATTTATCATATTGGATTAACCATTAATCCAATAACCCAATAAGCCTAACCCATTGAGTCTAACCCATTAATCCAATGTGTCTAATTCGGATTGGACTCAATCCAATGAGTGGGTTCATTTAGTCTAACTCAATTAGTAACCCAAAAGGCCTAATCATCTCATGATTGGATCTTAGGGCTAATTACTAACACTTAGAAGAATGGTTATTAAAGGTTGCTAATAAAAGCTTCTTTTATAGGATATTTCAAGCACTTGGATCCCTTCTAAACACCTCCACTAAGGCCTATCTGATCTACCTTCATCGCCAACTTATCCATTTCCAAGCGCTTGGACGACTTTTGGGCGCTTGGGCCACTGACACAGCAACACCTCATCGAAGCTTTATCATGGTCAAGTCTATCATATCCCAAGCGCCTGTATCTCTCCTAGATGCCTAGATGTTGATATGCACTGACCAATTAGAAACATACACCTCATTGTGTCGCGAGCGGAGGTGATCAAGGCGCCTGGATTAGTTTAGGGTGCCAAGATTAGCATTTCTAGGCTTTTTGATTTCTACATCATAGAGTTAGCATAGAAAACACAATAATAATATAAAATAAATAGTTTGAAAATCTTTGGACTATCCAATCTTGACTTTTAGATTTTGTTGAAACCCTAGGTTGGACTGATGCCTACTATTTCCTCAACGAAGAACATATCCTCACCTACTCTTCTCAAGAGCGTTTACCTATTGTCAAACATCCGTTCCTCCTAACATATTTGAGCTTTTTCTCAACATTTGATCTTGACCTCTAGGACTATTGGAGCAATCAGTGTGTCCAAGGTTTTGATGTTTGGGTAAAAGTTGAAGTTAGGTTATTTGTGTATTTGATATGTTATTAAGTGTGCAGGTGGTAGGTACAACAAGAAAAGTTTAAGTATGATCTTGACAAAGATAAGTCCAAGTGTGATCTTGGTAATGTAAGTCAAGTGTGACTTGGCAAGGATGAAGTCCCGAAGCGAGGAGTTCTTGGCAAGGATGAAGTCCAAGTGTGAGGAGCTCTTGGCAAGGATGAAGTCCTAAGCAAGGAGCTCCTAGAAAAGTTAAAGTCCCAAAGGTGAGGAGTCTCTTGGCAATGAAAGACCCGAGAATAGGGACAAGGCCGAAGGAAACTTTTGAAGGAAAAAGGTAAAGGATGGGGAAGCATTTGAGGGATGCAAGGATGATGGAGGAGGTTAGAAGGCAAGGTTAAGTTATGCAAGCGAGGACAAGTGCATGAGTGATTGTACTCAGAATAAAAGCCTAGGTTTAGGATTTACTAGTCGATTGTGTTAAGGTTTGTTTTCCTTTATTCTTGTCCTTAGCTTTCATACTTGTTGTTTTATATTTCCATTGTGCTAACAAGTGTAGGAAAGCAAATGATGTGGGTGATCAATAATTTACACCCTCTAGCCGGTGTTAAAGGTCCCAACAATTGGTATTAGAGCGAGGAGCATTCTTGAAGGACTAACTTGCTGGCGCTACTTGGAATTCCGTTCTGTTTACCTTGTACAAAAATTTGTACAAGCATAGAACTTTTCCTAGCAACCCATGTGCTTTTCAGAAGTTAAACTTGGATTGCAAATGAAACTTAACATTATTAATCCAAGCTCAACCCATGTGTTCATCAGAAGTTAAACCATATTACAGAAGTTGATTAAATATCTATTTCAAGGATTTGCTTCTAGGTCGTTGGCGAGACACTCGACCTTCTTGGGTATGAGATCATCCACCACTTCCTAGTCAAAGCCTTTAAAATAAATTGAATATTTAAACTCCTTACAGTAAACCCTAGGTTAAACTACAGAGACCTCAATCAAAGCACAAGATCGCTAGCCTCTTGTATTGGTACTTCAAGATCCATACAAAGGAAAAAATAAACTAGTACATAGCGGAAACAATTAACTAGTTATATCTTTCTTTGTAGCTTAAAGACCTCTTGATCTTCTGCTGTAATCCTCTTCTCCTCTTGGACGTCGTGTGGGCGACGATCTACAAAGATGCAAAAACCACCCAAGTCCTTCTTTCTTCCAAGACTTTTGGCCACCAAGGGATCAAAGATAGGAACACCACCTCTTGTTCTTCTTTCTTCCTTGCAACCCGCCGACCACAAGATGGTTGAAGCCTCTTGATGCTGCCGACCTTAGGTGGGAAAGTAAGGGGAAAATAAGAATATGAGGGGGTCGACCACAAGGAGAATAGAAGAGGAATAGAAATTATGTAGATGATTATTTCCTCTAAGGCACCATCTATCCTCTTTTATAATCCTTGGTAATGGATAAAAAGGAAAGATTTTAACAACAATTAAAATCTCTCTTTTAAATTTCCTATTGTGAATGACTACAGAAGGAAAGTTTTAAAATTAAAAATCTCTCTTTTAAACATTGTAGATGGCTACAAAAAGGAAAAAATTTTAAAATTAAAACCTCTCTTTTAAATCATGGTTACAAAAAAGGAAAGTTTTAATAAAAATAAAATCTCTCTTTTAAACCATTGTAGATGGCTACAAAAGGAAAGATTTTTTTTTAAATTTAAAACTCTCTTTTAAAACCATGTGGATGACATCAAAAAAGGAAAGTTTTTTAAAATTTAAAATCTCTCTTTTAAAACATTGTTGATGGCTACAAAAAGAAAGATTTAAAAAATTAAAAATCACCTTTTAAACCCATCTTGGTCGGCCCCTTGCTTGGGCACCAAGCAAGGATGTGGCTGGCCATAAGTATGACTTGGGTGGATGCGAGACTTTATACATAGAGGCTACAACAGGGACCTAGAGGAAGAATTGATTTTGGCCTCCTGATGAGCTTGAGCTTCCTGTGTTCGACCCGAACACCTAACTCAAGTTCATCAATAATAACTCATACCACTAAAGAGTTATTATTGAACTACCGTACCAATCCCATATTACATTATGAGCTCCTTCTTATCATGAGTGCGTTAATCTCCCTATGTTTAAGATATCGAATATCCATTAATTTAAATGAGTTACTGACAACTCACTTAATTAACATCTAGTTCCAAGAGTAGTACCACTCAACTTCATTGTCATATCGGAACTAAGTTCACCTGCAAGGTTTATATGACAATCCTTATGAGCTCCTCAAGGGGACATCATCATCCTAATAAATAGGACATAGTTTCCTTCTATAATCAACAACACACCATATAAATAATATTATTTCTCAATTTATCGGGCCTATTGATTTAACGAATAAATCTCACCCTTCGATAGATTAAAGAAATAAATACTAAGTACATGTGCTTGTTATTATATCAAGATAAAGAGTACACACATCCATAATAACAGAGGTTCTGTTCTTTTATGCAGTCAGTATAAAAGGAACAATCTCAAATGATCCTGCTCTATACACACATAGTGTACTAATGTAATTTTATAGTCAAGAAAAATTAGTACCAAATTGCACTACAACCATTCCAATGGTTTGTCCCAATCTATCTTAGTTGTGAGATTCTATTTATAATTTATAAGGAACTAATAACATGATCTTTTGTGTGACACCACACACCATGTTATCTACAATATAAATTAAATGGACAATTATATTTAACTAAATACAGATATTTGACCAATGTGATTCTCATTTCAAAATAAATATTTATACAAAAGCTAGACTTTTAGTATACATTCTAACAATCTCCCACTTATACTAAAAGACTATGCTGTCATATATGCTGCCATACATCTGATCCCTATCCCCTCAACATGCCCATCAAAAGTTTTCGCCGGAAGGGCCTTAGTGAAAGGATCTACCAGGTTATCTTCTGATGCAATATTGGTGACAACAACTTCTCCTCACTTTATGATGTCTCGTATCAGGTGGTACTTGCACTCAATGTGTTTACTTGCCTTATGGGCTTGTGGTTCCTTTGAGTTTGCTACTACACCACTATTATCACAATAAATTGTGATAATTTTAGGTAAACCAGGAATCACATCTAAGTTCATCAAGAAGTTTCTAAGCCATACAGCTTCTTTGGCTGCTTAAGAGGCTGCCACATACTCAACTTCCATTGTGGAGTCTGAAACGTATTTCTGCTTAAAACTCCTCCATGCTATGACTCGACCTCCCAATGTAAACACATACCCTGAGGTCAACTTACTATTGTACCTATCTGATTGGAAGTCTAAGTCTGTGTAACCCACAAGGAGCAAATTATCTGCTTGGTAAACTAGCATATAATCTCTAGTCCTTTTCAAGTACTTCAATATATGCTTTACGGCAGTCCAATGTCCTTATCCTGGGTTACTTTGATATCTGCTAACCATGCCCATGGCAAAATAGATATCCGATCTTGTACATAGCATCACATACATTAGGCTTCCTGCATCCGAAGCATAAGAAACTGCCTTCATGTCCTCTATTTCCTTTGATGTTTTAGGAGACATCTCTTTAGATAAAGGTACTCCATGTCGAAAAGGTAGAAAACCTTTCTTGGAGTTTTGCATGCTAAAATGAGCTAGAATAGTATCGATGTATGAAGCTTAGGATAAGCACAATATTCTTTTCTTGCGATCCCTTATTACTTTGATCCCAAGAATATGTCCACATTCTCCCAAATCCTTCATATCAAACTGCTTGGACAACTATACCCTTACGTCTGACAACACTTTAACATTGTTCCCAATGAGCAAAATGTCATCTATGTATAGTACGAGAAATACCACCACGTTTCCGTCACTCTTCTTGTATACTCAAGACTCATCCGGACACTGAATAAATCCACAAGACTGGATCACTTCATTAAACCAGATGTTCCAAGATCTTGAAGCTTGCTTCAGTCCATAGATAGACTGATTGAGCTTACATACAAGATGCTCTTTGCCCTTCGCAATGAATCCCTCTGGTTACTTCATATGGATATTTTTTTCAAGACTTCCATTAAGGAAAGCTGTCTTGACATCCATTGCCAAATCTCATAATCCATATGAGTGGCAATAGATAAAAGAATCTAGATAGACTTAAGCATGCCTACCAGTGAAAAAGTTTTCTTATAATCGATTCCCTCTTTCTGAGTATACCATTTTGCAAAAAACCTTGCTTTGAAGGTTTCCACCTTCCCGTCTGTCCCCCTTTTTCTTTTGTAGACCCATTTACATCCAATGACTTTTACACTATTTGGTGGTTCTACAAGCTCCTAGACCTGACTAGAGTACATAGATTCTATTTCAGAGTTCATTGCATTTTGCCAAGATGTTGCATCTTTATCTTGGAGTGCTTCATCATATGTCCAGGGATCAAGTTCATGTTCACCAAGGATTAAGTCTGAAAATTCTCCCAAAAATATGAATCTATCAGGTTACCTAACAACCCTCCCACTATGATGAGACACTACTTTTAATTGTGCATCATTTGTAACATGTGTTGTAGTTTCTTGTGGTATCTCATCTTGTATCTTTGGTACTAAAGTAGACGTGTCTTCTCTTATTTCCTCAAGAATAATTTTACTCATGAGCTTGTGGTTCATTACATAGTCCTCTTCTAAAAATTGAGAATTGGTGCCAACAATGACCTTCTAATCTTTAGGACTATAAAATAAACCACCTTTCGTTCCTTTAGGATAACCCATAAATAAGCGAACTTCTGTACGTGATTCCAAATTATCAGCATATCCTTTCAGCACATGTGCTGGACTATCCCAAATCCAAATATATTTCAGACTAGACTTACGCCCATTCCACAATTCTGTGGGAGTAGAGGTTACTAACTTAGAAGGTACCAAGTTCAGAATGTACACTACCATCTCTAGAGCATATCCCCAAAATGAATTTGGTAATTCTGAATAACTCATCATTGATCTAACCATTTCCATAAGAGTCCTATTCCTTCATTCTACCACACCATTCTGTTGGGGTGTACCAGGTGTAGATAGTTGGGATTGAATCCCGACCTCTGATTAGTAACTCCTAAACTCTCCTAAGAGGTACTCACCACCACGATCAGATCGTAGTGTCTTGATACCTTTACCATAATGTTTCTCCATATCAGCCTTGTATTTTTTGAACTTATCAAAGCACTCAGACTTGCGGTGTATCATGGGAATTTCGAGGGTTCCGCAACGCAAAAAGCAGTTTTTACGGCCCGAAAAACCCAACATTATCAAAGGGTGAGATTTAGCTCGATAAATCAATAAGCCCAATAAGTTGGGAAATGATATTACTTATAGTGTGTGTTGTTGATTATAGAAGAAAACTGTGTCCTAGTAATTTAGGTTGAGAATGTCCCCAAGAGGAGCTCATAAGGATAGTCATGTTAAACCCTGCAGGTGTACTTAGTCCAACATGATGATGAGATTGAGTAGTACTACTCTTGGATTAAGATATTAATTAAGTGAGTTGTCAGTAACTCAATTAATTAGTGGACATTCGACATCTTAAGAATAGGGAGACTAACACACTCATAATAAGAAGGAGCCCAAAATATAATTTGGGATTGGTGCGGTAGTTCAATAATAATTCTTTAGTGGTATGAATTATTATTGATGAAATTAAGTTGGGTGTTTGGGGCGAACATGGGAAGCTTAATTTCATCGGGAGACCAAAATCAATTCCTCCTCTCGGTCCCTATCGTAGCCTCTTGTATATAGAGATTTATACCCACCGCATACTCACTCCTTACCCAACCCATAGGGGCTGGCCAAGCAAGCTTGGAGTCCAAGCTTGGGCCAGCCAATCAAAGGGTTGAGCCAAGATAGAGGGGCCGGCCAATGCTTGGAGCCCAAGCAGGATGTGGCCGGCCCTAATAAAATTAAAAGGATTTTTATTTTAAAATTTTTCTTATGTGGATTCCATGGTTTTATAAAAGAGAGTTTAAAATTTAAATCTTTCCTTTTATACTTTTTACAAAATATTAAGAAAAGATTTGATATCTTTCCTTATTTGTAGATTGAAAGGAATATTTTAATTTTGTGAAAACTTTCCTTTTTTGTAACCATATTCATGATTTAAAAAGAGAGTTTTAAAATTAAATATTTCCTTTTGTAAGTTTCTACAAAAGATTAAGAAAAGATTTGATATCTTTCCTTATTTGTAGATTGAAAGGAGATTTTAATTTTTAGAGAAAACTTTCCTTTTGGAAATCATCCACATGTTTAAAAGAAAGATTTTAATTTATAAAATTTCCTTTTATAACCCAACATGAAGGGATAAATTATTAGAGAAATTTTTATTTTAAAATTTCTGGAAATAAATTAGGAAGTTTTAATTCTTGTTAAAACTTTCCTGGTTTGGGATTATGAGGTGGCCAACCACTTGATTTAAGAAAAGGAAATTAGTTTTAATTAATTAAAATTTTCTTTTCATGGCAAAGAAATAAGGAAGATTTTATTTAATTTTTCCTTATTTGTCAAGACAAAGGATTATAAAAGAGGGGGTAGGGGTGGCTTCATGGCTAAGAACTCTATTCTATTTTTCCTCCCTCTCTTCCTTGGTGGTGTGGCCGTCCCTTCTAGTTCTCCCTTCTCCTTTTTCTTTCTTCTTCTTGGCCGAAACTCTTCATCCTTTGGAGCTTGGAAGGTGGCCGGATATTGCTTGGAGAAGAAGGAGAGAAAGGAGGTTTTGTTTCTTGCATCCCTTGGAGCTTGGTGGTGGTGGTCGGACCTCTACTTCTCTTGGAGAATTAGTGGTGGCCGAATCTAGCTTGGAGAAGAAGGAGCTTAGTGGTTCTCGTCTCGGAAGATCGTTGCCCACACAACGTCCGAGATAAGGAGAGGAATATGATAGAAGATCAAGAGGTCGTTGCTTGCAAAGAAAGATATAACTAGTAATTATTTTCCGCATCATGCTAGTTATTTTTCTTTGTAAGAATTCCAAACACAAGAGGCATTAGATTATTGTTTTTCGAATTCGTAATTCGAGTTAGTGTTTTTTTTTTCGAATTTGTGATTCAATTGTTCCTTTTAGTTAAACCTAGAGTTATATAAGGAAATTAAATATTAACTTTCCTTAAAAGGCTTTGTCTAGGCGGTGGTGGATGCTCCCATACCCAAGAAGGCCATGTGCCTCGCCATGCTGTCCTGGAAGCCAATTTTTGAAATTAATATTTAATTGAATTTATAACATAGGTGGATTTGGATCAATAGTGTTAAGTTCCGCTTGTGATCCAAGTCTAAACCATTAAGAACAGATAAGTTAAATTTGGAATCAATAATGTTAAGTTCTGTTTGCAATTCCTAATTTAACTTCTAAAGAACACAATACGTTGTTTAGGAAATGTTCGACACTTGTACAAAAATTTTTGTACAGTGGAACCGGTATGATCTTCCTAGGACCAACCAACAACTAGATCATTTTGACTTATTTTTGAAATGAGTCTTGTATGAGTATAACCCAGCCTCTTGTGTCACAACTCAAGTTCCTCTTGTTCTTTAATAAACACTCTAGTGAGGAAGTTGGTAGGTCTATGATATAAATATTCTTTTTCCTAAAACCCTTAAGTGTGATTTCAGGATTGTTGATATTCTTAATTATACATTCAATTTTTGAAAATGTGACTAAATATCCTGAGTCACATAACTGACTAATACTAAATAAATTGAAGCTAAATTGTTCAACCAATAACACTTTTCGAATATAAAAATCAGAATTTAATTGGATATTACCTATTCCGATTACCTTAAGGGTTTCGTCGTTACCGAACGCGACATACCCTAGGTTCTTGAGTTTCAACTTAGTGAATTTCAGTCTCTCTTTAGTCATCTATCTGGAGCATCCACTATCTAGCATCCATTAATCTAAATCTTTATGTTCCTACATAAAGTATTTGATTTGGGTCAATTTACTGGATTTTAGAAGATAGTTTGACTGAAATTATCCTAATATTCCATCTCACCCAGTTTAGATGATCAATAATAGTATTCCTATGGGTGTTTGTGAGATGACTTATTAAATTAAGTGAGTTAATTGGGTTAACTCAATTTAATTAAATTGAATTGGATTTTAGAAAAACATTAAATTGATTTATTATGTTGAATTGATTAATTGATTAATTAGATTAATTAATTAAATTGAATAAGTTGAATTGGATGATTAAATTGATTAATTAAATTAAATTGATTAATTAAGTTAAATTGATTAATTAAATTGGATTGATTAATTGATTAATTAAATTGAATAAGTTGAATTGGTTGATTAAATTGATTAATTAAATTAAATTGATTAATTAAGTTAAATTGATTAATTAAATTAGATTGATTAATTGATTAATTAAATTGATTAATTAAATTGAACTGCTAAGTTCAACCCAGATCCATCTCACCCGATTCTAAGTTATCAATCAGGGAATCTTAAATAGTTTTGTGAGATGGTTATCTTTGATTTAGATTATTTCTAAGGATTAATTTACATTTGAGTTAAACTTAGGTTTTCCAATTAGTCAATTAAATATGTATTTCAAATATTGGTTCCCAAGTTATGGCGGGCACTAGGCCTTCTTGGGTATGGGATCATCCACCACTTCCTAGATAGAATCGCTCAAAGAAATGACATAATTAATTTACTTTTTAAAATCCCTAGGTTTAACTGAACAAGCGTAAATTATGCCTAGGTCCTTAATCTATCCTAATCTAAACATGCATATTAACAAGAAAGTAAATAAACAATCATCAAAACAATTCTATTTATTTATTAAAATAGTTTTTCTATTGGCTCGCCCTAGATCATAGCCTCGATATTGTCTATCAAGGTAATGAACTTGATCCTTGGGGACCCAATATTGACCAAGTCCAACTTGATTGACCAAGTTAGACTTAGGTACCCATGCTTGGACTATCTTACTATTCGGTCTGTTAATAAGCGATAAATAAGACCGATATTTCTTTTTAGCTTTATATCCTAGTCCAGATCAATTGTATACAACTTTCTATTTTTCAAGAATCAAGTTGAGATTCTTGGAGCCAGTGTAAACCGCTCCAATTCAACCTTCAAATCCTTGACTTGACTTTTCAAGCTGGAATTCTCTTCCTCAAGTTTTTGGACTTGAGTTAAGGTTCCAGTCTGAACAGGGTCAGGCAAGGATTTAGTAATAGTCACTTCTTTAAGAGATGTTACCTCCTTTAGAAGCGACTTGATCCGAACATTGGATTTAGCAAACTTATCCATTAAATAATTAATTAAGTTATATAGACGATTTGTACTTACTGAGGGGTTTGGCCCTTCAGAAATGGATGCAGATTCGTGGCTTCTCTTGGACTCGGCTTCTGATTCGTCCTCGCTTTCGGATTCGTTGACGTAGTCCCGGGTCGTCATCACGAGAAAACTCGTCTGTTCGAGTTCTTCATCGTCGGACTCTTCTAAGGATGACTCATCCCAGGTTGCCTTCAGAGCTTTCTTCCTTCTTGGCTTCTTTACATCTTTCTGATTTGGGCAATTCGCCTTGATGTGCCCCTTCTGATTGCATCTGTAGCACATCACCTTGCACTTTACCTTTGGTTGGGCCTCCTTCGACTGAATTACCTTTTTAACATCCTTTTTGTTGAAGTCTTTCTTCTTCTTTCCGTAGAGTTTCTTCACCAGGTTGACGAGTTCGGTTGTGAGGTCATCGTCATCGTTAGAGTCCGGTTCTTCTTCCGATTCTGGTTCGATTCTGCGCTTTGTTTTTGCTTCCCTGGTTCTATTTGTACCTGCAACCAAAGCAACACCTTTCTCGGCCGGACGTGAGTTTACCTATTCATGTAATTCAAACTCTGTAAATAATTCATCTAACTTAATGGAAGAGAGATCCTTGGAAACCTTGTAAGCGTCTACCATGGATGCCCACAAGGTATTCCTTGGAAAAGTGTTTAAGGCATACCTCAAGATGTCCCGGTTCTCAACTTTTTGTCCAATTGCATGTAGACCATTGAGTAGATCCTGTATCCGAGTGTGGAGCTGGCTTTCCGTCTCACCTTCCTGCATTTTAATATTATATAATTTATTAAATAATAAATCCCTCTTACTTACCTTGGTGTCGGACATTCCTTCATGAAGCTCGATCAGCTTCTCCCAAAGTTCTTTGGCACTTGTGAACGAGCCGACGTGGTTCAGCTCCTCTTTCGTTAGTTCGCATTGGAGGGTGCAGGTTGCTTTAGCGTTGGCTTCTACCTTTTTGATAAGGGTTGCGTCCCAGTTTTCATACGGTAGAGGCTTGTCGGCGCCGTCAGTTGGTATTTCCAGCCATGTTTTGATGATCACCCCGACTTCAAAGTGAGTATGGAGATACGCCTCCATCTGGCCCTTCTAGTACCCGAAATCATCTCCGGAGAAGAGAGGTGGTTGAGCAGTGATGAAACCTTCTTGGAAAGCCATTTTAAATCTATCTCAAAGAAAATGAAAAAAACGAATATCCCATGACTTGATCCTGGCTTAGCAGTGTGGTATAACAATAAGAATAAATTACGTTCTCGAGTGGTGTTACACCGACCTCGAGAAAAAATACGATTACGCAAAAAATAAGATTGGAAGATAGCAAACAACTGATTCCAATCGACTCCGTAAAATTGAAATCACCACGAAAAGAATGCTTGATTGGTGGTTGCACCAAATCGAAGCTACCCCACTCTGATACCAACTGTTAGATCGAAACGAATTTAGATATCTCCACAATGGTATGATATTGTCCACTTTGGGCCTAAGCCCTCATGGTTTTGCTCTTGGGCTCTACCCAAAAGGACTCATATCAATGGAAATATCTTTTTTTTTTATAAACTCATGATATTTCCCATGTGTTTTCACTGTGGGACTATGTTTGCAACCTTGCAACCCCAACAATTTTTTGCTTGAGGACAAATAAAGGTTTAAGTCTGGTGGTGCGATGTGCATAGATTATATATACTTTTATGTATGTTTTAACACACATCTACTTGTATTCATGAGCATAATCTATGTTTATTGCACTCTATTTCATTGTAATATCATATTTTTACTCCTTTATTGGAGATCTACTCTTTATGTCTTTTCTTATTTACAGGACACTATTTGAAGCAAAAATGGAGCAAGAACACACACGGGAGCAAGTCCTAAAGAAATCAAGTTTAGGTTGTGTGAAACCACAAGGTCGTGTGTTCTTACCCATGGCAAAGCAAGCTCAAGCCATGTGAAACCACATGGTCGTGCCCCCCACCAGAGGCAAATCAAGCTTAGGCCGTGTGAAATAACACGACCATGTCCCTTCTCCTATGACCAGACAACACATGACCGTGCCAAAAGGCATGGCCATACCATTCTTTCAGAGCTGAGGAAGACCCTGGTCATGTGATTTCACATGGCCTTGTCTTTTATCCAAAGAAGAAGAATACCATGGTCATGTGAATTCCACATAGCCGTGTGGATTCCACATGGCCATGTGTCAGAGAAGACAAGGTCGTGCCACGCAAAAAAATAGAGCCATGCTGAATTCTGGGCAAATTGCAGACTAATTATAAAATGGCCATAACTTTGCTCTCAGTTAGATTTATGAGTTGTTCTTTATATAACTTTTCTTTAGGTTCAACAGAAAGAAAGCAGAGTCTAGTCATGCTAAAAGGTACAACCGTGCCTCCAAACCATGGCTTCATCAGAACCTCCGCTCAGACTATAGACTAAACTTTGAATCATCACAACTTTCGGCTTGATTAGAGCTAGTGCTCGATACAAATATTAGATTGTAGTTTGATGTGCGAAAATATTATGATCATTTACACATGTTTTAGCGCACATTCACATACTTTATGCATATATATTCGTTGCATGATTGCCTCGTTCATCTTGTATTCATTATATGTACTCTTTTGTTCGAATATCTGCTCTTTGTTTGGTTTTATATTGACAGGGACAACTTTCGGAGTGAAAACGATGATTATCAACGCACCGAAACAAGCCGAAGGACACAACCGTGCACTCTTGGCACGACTGTGTCACCAGACAGAAGGGGAGCAGTGCATGACAGTGTAATCCCTGTGCGGCTGAGACCGAGGCAGTTCAACACACGGTCGTGCAACCCTACACGACCATGCCACCCCGAGACCGAGACCAGGAAGTGCCCGGCCGTGCATCCTTGAACGACAGTACGGAAGGGACCGAGGCTAGACACCACACGGCCATGCCAATTGGCATGACCGTGCAGCACCATCAGAGAAGGAGATGAACACGGTCGTGCCATCCTGGCACGGTCGTGTCGCCGCAGCCAAATCCTAGTCTATATTAGGGTCTTAACCCTTTTTCTTGAGGGGAGAGCGCCGGGAAGCTGGCTGACAGTCGGAGAAACATCCTGGAGCCATCCCACGCCGTCTTGGACCTCCGTCTAGCGATCTTCCACCACCGCATTGACTCCAAAAGTAGAGGATTGGACCCGAAGGCCACTCGTCGACATAGGATAAGCATATTCTCTCCTCCTTTCTCCATGTCTGAAGATTGTATGTTTATATACGTTATGTCTTTGGGTATTTCTCCGACACTTATTGTAACGACCGACCTCCTACTAACTAGGCTGCGAGGCCGGACCGTCACATTATGCTGTGCTAACTATAAGGTGCGGAAATCTGTGCTATTTAAAAATCTTACTCTGCTAATGACTATTATAGCCTGTAAGGTTAGGTTCAAAGATCTTTCCTTTGACATACATACACTAGGGAAGGAACCCAAACTTTCTATGTGATCAAAAGACTGAAATGAGACCCTTCCAGCTGGAATTAGACACTCCAATCGATCAGCTGATCGATTGGAGTCATCTAATCGATCCGCTGATCGATTCAGCGTGCTACTGTGCACAAACAAAATTATGGATCGATCAGCTGATCGATCCGGCCTGACTAATCGATCCATTGATCGATTCAGCGCATTACTGTACGCGAGGTAATATTCTGGATCGATCGACTGATCGATCCAGACTTGCCAATCGATCCAGCGATCGATTCCAGGGCTTTCTGTTCGCGACAGAACGCGTCCGGATCGATCCCGGAGCTTACTGTTCACGGTACAAACTCCTCAATCGATCAGCTGATCGATCGAGAAGCCTCCAATCGATCAGCTGATCGATTGGGGTTTCTGATTTCGTAGCTGATCTCTGATTTTAGCATTGTTTCGTGCACAAATCACATATATAAGTTCTAAAATAGCTGGAAAACATCCTAATGTCAAACAACTAGTATTATAAGTATGGCATAGTGTATAGTTCACTGGTTCATAGCATTTAAACATACTAAAGTGCGGGCTAATAAAAATGCTAAAAAGTTCTAATTCTTAAAAATAAAGCTCGCTGGATCCCTAAGATCTTTATTCCAAGTTCCTGCCCACACACATCTTTGTAGCATTGTCCTCCAGCCTCCGCTAATCCATCTTTCCTTTACCTTTATCTGCAGTATAAGGAAAAGAAGTATCAGTAAGCTTGGGAGCTTAGTAAGAAACCATCTACCTCACAAAACATGCATACGATGCAATTTATTCTTTTTAAAACATGTTATTTGAAATATATACTGAACGTGTTAAAGCATGGCATACTAAATGACAAAATATAGAAAGCAAAAGCTGATCATGGCAATATCTTCTAGTATCAACAAGATAGAACTAAACTGATACAATAACTGACTAAACTAATGCTAAGCTGATATAAATCCTGATCTGTAATCACCTACTAAATTGTGAAGTTTTGAAAACTATTTATCATAAATAGATCAAAATACATAATCATGCTGCTGTTGGGCCCGACAACTGTACTTGCTATGCGCGCATCCCTAACTAAACTCGGGGTTGCAAATCCCGATTCTAGTAGGGTTTACTAGGTTATCTAAACCTAGGGACGACTGTGGGAGCCCAACCCAAGGACAACTGAGGTCCAGTACAGTGCCACTGAAAAGTAAAATACTGATTTGTAGCTAATATCCCTTATTTTGCTCTTACTAGGTTATCTTAACCTAGAATTAGGTTATCTGAACCTAGAGGCGACTGTGGGAGCCCACCCGTTGGACCGTAGTCCCATATAAACTGTAGCAAGGCTAATTATGCTATAAAATGCTCCTATTGCATTTATCTAAGCTATTAGCAATGCCTATGTTGCATTTAACTGAGCTAAACATTTTATCAAGCATTTGGTGTGCACTAATTCACACCCTATGCACTGAAAATCTGTATACAACTAAACTAAGGCATAAAATCATGAAAAGAGCTACTTATACTGCAGGTGAGGGGTTTCTTAAATCCTGCGCTAGTTTTCCTTACGATCTGATCGCTAGGTTTTCCGGAGAAGGGATCTCTTCGACGATCTTATCGCGTCTATGCGTTCTTCTTGCGGCGATTAGCGTCCTCGTACCCTTGATGTTGCCGGAAGATACTCCTATGGCCCTAGGGATGGAACCCTAGGTTCTTCCTTGGACTTGGGGGCCGAGAGGTGAGGAAGGGAGAGGGGTCGGCGGGTGAGGGTTTGAGGGAGTGAAAACTATCGATCAAAAATAACCAATCCCCACTTAAATCTCCTATTTATATTAAGTGATTAATTTCACCCCAACTCAATCATAAATATTATTGTTCCTCTCTTCTTTCAGCACACCCCTGCTGGGGCCTCCTGGTTACTAGAGTTGTCCATAAGACATAGGGTCTCATAGGTCTCGGGTTCAATTCCCGCTTAGGCTATTTTACGTTTCTATTTATTTTTGCTACTTCCACTACTCTAAAAATTCTATAAAAATATCCTAAAATTCCATAAAAATCATAGAATATTTCTAAATTTGATTTGAGAATTTTCCGGGCGTTACAATCCCCCATACCTTATAAAAAGTTTATCCTCGAACTTAGAATAATTCTGGGTACTTCTGTCTCATACTGGCTTCTGTCTCCCAAGTTACGTCTTCTGTTGTGTGACTTTGCCAAATAACTTTTACTAATGGTACTTCCTTGTTCCGTAATTTCTTAACTGCTCGGTCTATTATCTAAATAGGCCAACTGTCATAGTTGAGGTCTTCACGGACTTGTACCGACTGGGGCTCAATCACCTGGGTGGCATCTGGGATATGCTTCTTCAGCATAGAGACATGAAATACGTTATGGATAGCTGACATCTCCTGGGGTAGCTCTAGCTCATATGCTACTTTTCCAACTCTCCTAGTGATGAGGTATGGTCCTACATATCTGGGACTTAATTTGCCCTTCTTCCCAAAACGCATTACTCCCTTCATGGGAGCCACTCTGAGGAATACTGTATCCCCAACTGAAAACTCTAGGGGTCTGCGCCGTGTATCAACATAGCTTTTCTGGCGGCTCTGAGCTGTCTCTATCCTCTGGCGAATTTGCTGTATAGCTGCTGTGGTGTCTGCTACTAAATCTGTCTGAAGTTCTAGTTCCTTCCGTTCACCACTCTCATACCAGCAGATTGGAGATCTACACCTCCGCCTATAGAGAGCCTCATAAGGTGCCATACCGATAGTGGTCTGATAGCTGTTGTTGTTTGTAAATTCTGCCAAACTCAAATATTTGCACCAACTTCCCTTGAAGTCTAGGGCACATGCTCGGAGCATATCTTTGAGTACCTGATTTACTCGCTCCGTCTGACCATTTGTCTGAGGATGGAAAGCTGTGCTAAATTTTAACTTAGTGCCCAATACTGACTGTACACACTCCCAGAAGTGTGATGTGAATCTACTGTCTCTGTCTGAAATGATGGTCCGTGGGACTCCATGTAGTCTGACAATCTCCTTGAGATACAACTGAGCTAACTGCTCCATGGAGTAGGATATCCTGATAGTTAAGAAGTGGGCTGATTTAGTCAACCTGTCGACTATTACCTAGATGCCATCAAAACCATTCGTGGTTCTGGGTAATCCCACTATGAAATCCATGGAAATATCCTCCCACTTCCATTTTGGGATCTGAATGGGCTGCAGAACTCCTCCTAGTCTCTGATGTTCTGCCTTGACCCTCTGACAGGTCAGACAGGTACTGACATATCTAGCGATGTTTCTTTTCATCCCCGGCCACCAAAAATGTTTCTTTAGGTCTTGGTACATTTTGGTGGAACCAGGGTGCATTGCATAAGGAGTCCTGTGAGCCTCGTCTAGGATCTTCCTCTGTAGTTCCTCCTGATCCGGAACGCATAGTCTGTCACCAAAATATAATACCCCACTATCGGACATTCTAAACTCTCCACTTCCTGATTCTGTTAACCCTTGCTTGATTTTCTGAATTTCAGAGTCCTGTCCCTGAGCTGTCTGGATGTCACCAAGCAAGGTGGATTCTAATGTCATAGTAGAGAGTTGTCCCACTATAAGTTCGAGACCAAAATCTGTAATCTCCTTCTGTAGGGATGGTGACATGGCTGCTAGGGATAGTAAGGTGGCACTGGACTTCCTGCTAAGTGCGTCTGCCACCTTATTGGCTTTTCCTGGGTGGTAGAGGATGTCTATGTCATAGTCTTTGACCAGTTCGAGCCATCTGCGCTGTCGCATATTCAGATCTTTCTGAGTGAAGAAGTACTTCAGACTCTGATGATCTGTATACACTCTACACTGAGCTCCATACAAGTAATGTCTCCAAATTTTGAGAGCGAAGACGACTGCTGCAAGCTCAAGGTCATGAGTAGGATAATTCCTCTCATAGTCCTTGAGTTGTCTGGAGGCATAGGCGATCACCTTGCCATTTTGCATCAGTACCGCTCCTAGTCCCAACTTAGAGGCATCACTATAAATATCAAAGCTGTTTGTATTTTCTGGTAGAGCCAGAATGGGAGCACTAGTCAATCTCCTCTTTAGCTCGCTGAAGCTGTTCTCACAGTCCTCTGTCCACTGAAATTTTCTGTTCTTTCTGGTAAGAGCTGTTAGTGGGGAGGCTATCCTGGAGAAATCCTCTACAAATTTTCGGTAATAACCTGCTAGTCCCAAAAAGCTTCTGATTTCACTGGCGTTCTTGGGTCTTTTCCAGTTACTCACTGCTTCTATTTTACTGGGGTCTACCATGATACCATCTTTGGAGATGATGTGACCAAGAAAGGCTACCTGATCTAGCCAGAATTCACATTTCGTGAACTTGGCATACAGCTGGTTCTGCTGAAGAGTCTGCAATACTATTTTCAGGTGCTCTGCGTGTTCTTCCTGAGTTTTGGAATAGATAAGAATGTCGTCGATGAACACGATGACAAACTTATCTAGGTATTCCCTGAATACTCGGTTCATGAGGTCCATGAAAGTAGCTAGAGCATTCGTCACACCAAAGGGCATGACTACGAACTCATAATGTCCGTATCTGGTCCTGAAAGCCATCTTGGGTATATCACCTTCTTTAACCTTCACTTGGTGATATCCCGATCTGAGGTCTATTTTAGAGAACACTGCTGCTTCCTTTAGCTGATCAAACAGGTCCTCTATCCTGGGAAGAGGATACCTGTTCTTGATCGTGACTTGGTTCAGTGCTCTGTAATCTATACACAGGCGCATGCTCTCATCCTTCTTCTTCATGAACAATGCAGGTGCTCCCCATGGTGAGTGACTAGGGCGTATGAAGCCCTTGTCAAGCAGCTCCTGTAGTTGCTCATGAAGTTCCTTCAGTTCTGCTGGAGCCATGCGATAGGGTGCTTTGTAGATGGGATTTGTACCGGGTATGAGCTCTATCTCAAATTCTATCTCCCTGTCTGGTGCTAGGCCTGGTAATTCCTCAGGAAAGACTGCTAGGTAGTCACATACGACTCGGACCTCCTCTAGTTTTCGGTCCTTGTCCTGGCTAGTACTGACTACATGTGTTAAGAATCCCATACATCCTGAATCCATTAGTTTCTGTGCTTTCAGAGCATAGAGAAATTTCTTGGACTTTCTCTTTGGTTCTTCGCTGTACTCAAATTGTACTCCTGCTTCAGGTTGGAACATGACATTCTGTTTACGACACTCGATAGAGATACCGTATCTGATCAGGAAGTCCATTCCAAAAATGACATCGTAATCAGTCATATCTAGCACTATCAGATCACAAAAGAGTTCTCTGTCTGCTATAATGACTGGCACTGCTTTGAGCCAGTGCGTGGATGCCATAATTTCTCTCGAAGGTAGTGTTGTCAAAAACTGACCACTGAGTACCTCTGGAGGTATCGCTAACTTTTCGAAAAACGCCCTGGATATATAAGAATGGGTTGCCCCAGTATCGAATAAAACAGTTGCACTTTGCTGTAAAATACTAATCTGACCTGTAACAACTGTCGAGGCATTCGCTACGTCCTCTCTGGTGAGTGAGTAGATCCTCGCATTCGTCGTGGCTGAGGGGGCTTCTAATCTGCCCTGGCTGATGTGTGGACCGTTTAAAGCAGCCTGCATCTGATGCAACTGTGCTGGCTTGACTTCGTACTGAATCGGCTGTGGTGGAGGCAAGCTGGTCTTGTTTGGACATTGTTTAGCCATATGCCCTTCCTGGCCACATTCGAAACATCCTCGAGTGCCCTTGCGACAAATTCCTGGGTGAAATTTTCCACAAGTAGAACACTTGGGATAGCTGGGCTGTTTACTAGCTGGGCTGTTTACTAGCTGGTCCTCGTTTTGGGTAACTCCCTGGTTTGCGTTTGTTGCTGGAGTTCCCTTTCCAGTTGGAGCCGTGGGAGTTGTGGCCCTGGTGTTTCTGAGTACCTGAGCCTCCTTGGCCTTTCGACTCTGAGACAACTTGCTTCTGCTGCTTGATACTGTTCTGGTAATACTCGGTGGTTAAAGCACTGCTCACTAGTTCTTCTGTGGTTTGCGGCTGATGGACACCGCTGGCCACATTCATTGCTATTTCCGGCCTTAACATCTTGAGCATCAACCGGACTCGTTCCCTTTCAGTGCTGACTAGTTTTGGCATAGACGAGCCAGTCTGTTGAATTTCCTCACAGCCTCCTCAACTGAAAGGTTGCCCTGACGAAACTCAGTGAACTCGTCGTAGTGGCGGTTTGTGACCCGCATGTGAAAGAACTCCTCGAAGAATTCCTTTTCGAAGTCAGCCCATGTCATCTGATTCACTGGGCGCTTCGCTTTAACTTTCTCCCACCACATACGTGCGTCTCCTGTCAAACAGAAAGAGGCGCACTTCACCTTCTCATGCTCTGGCCAGTCCAGAAGCTCCATCGTACTTTCCAGTGTTTTGAACCAGGCTTGGGCATCCCATGGTTCACTGGTGCCTGAGAAGTTCTCTGGCTTGATCTTCTGCCACTGGATCAGATAGACTTCCCTCATTGCCCCTGCTGCTGGGGCTACTGGTGCTGCAGGTTGGACTGGTGGAACCTCTATCACTACTGGGGTGGCTAAATTAGGTTCTGGAGTGACAGTGGGAGTGTTCTACTGATTAGCCCTTAAAGTGGATATTTCCTGTTGCTGTTCAGCTAGTTGCCTCTGTAACTGAGCCACTACCTCTGTAAGGTCTGGAGGAGGCACTGAGCTACCTGCCTCATGCTGGGGCTCAGTAGCTGGTGTATTTCTAGCTGGACGTCCTCGTACCATTTTCTAAAGACACAGAGGACATACATAACTAATACAATCATAATTGCGTAATTACTGTTATCATGTTAAATACTATCATAACCAAACATGCTTTAGTTATCTCTAAACATGAAACAAGCAAAACATAATTGAGGTGAGAGATGCTCTTACTTAGAAGCTGCAAGTTCAATGCTGATGTGTGTGTAGGAAGTATGGAACTTTTGCTCTGATACCAGTCTGTAACGACCCACCTCCTACTAACTAGGCTGCGAGGCCGGACCGTCACATTATACTATGCTAACTATATGGTGCGGAAATCTGTGCTATTTAAAAATCTTACTCTGCTAATGACTATTATAGCCCGTAAGGTTAGGTTCAATGGCCTTTCCTTTGACATACATACACTAGGGAAGGAACCCAAACTTTCTATTTGATCAAAAGACTGAAATGAGACCCTTCCAGCTGAAATTAGACACTCCAATCGATCAGCTGATCGATTGGAGTCATCTGATTGATCCGTTGATCGATTCAGCGTGCTATTGTGCACGGACAAAATTCTGGATCGATCAGCTGATCGATCCGGCCTGACTAATCGATCCATTGATCGATTCAGCGTGCTACTGTGCGTGGGGTAATATTCTGGATCGATCGACTGATCGATCCAGACTTGCCAATCGATCCAGCGATCGATTCCAGGGCTTTCTGTTCGCGACAGAACGCGTCCGGATCGATCGGCGGATTGATCCCGGAGCTTACTGTTCGCGGTACAAACTCCTCAATCGATCAGCTGATCGATCGAGAAGCCTCCAATCGATCAGCTGATCGATTGGGGTTTCTGATTTCGTAGCTAATCTCTGATTTCAGCACTGTTTCGTGCACAAATCACATATATAAGTTCTAAAATAGCTGGAAAACATCCTAATGTCAAACAACTAGTATTATAAGTATGGCATAGTGTATAGTTCACTGGTTCATAGCATTTAAACATACTAAAGTGCGGGCTAATAAAAATGCTAAAAAGTTCTAATGCTTAAAAACAAAGCTCGCTGGATCCCTAAGATCTTTATTTCAAGTTCCTGCCCACACACATCTTTGTAGCATTGTCCTCCAGCCTCTGCTAATCCATCTTTCCTTTACCTTTATTTGCAGTATAAGGAAAAGAAGTATCTGTAAGCTTGGGAGCTTAGTAAGAAACCATCTACCTCACAAAATATGCATACGATGCAATTTATGCTTTTTAAAACATGCTATTTGAAAAATATACCGAACGTGTTAAAGCATGGCATACTGAATGACAAAACATAGAAAGCAAAAGCTGATCATGGCAATATCTTCTAGTATCAACAAGATAGAACTAAACTGATACAATAACTGACTAAACTAATGCTAAGCTGATATAAATCCTGATCTGTAATCACCTACTAAATTGTGAAGTTTTGAAAACTATTTATCATAAATAGATCAAAATACATAATCATGCTGCTGTTGGGCCCGACAACTGTACTTGCTATGCGCGCATCCCTAACTAAACTCGAGATTGCAAATCCCGATTCTAGTAGGGTTTACTAGGTTATCTAAACCTAGGGACGACTGTGGGAGCCCATCCCAAGGACAACTGAGGTCCAGTACAGTGCCACTGAAAAGTAAAATACTGATTTGTAGCTAATATTCCTTATCTTGCTCTTACTAGGTTATCTGAACCTAGTATTAGGTTATCTGAACCTAGAGGCGACTGTGGGAGCCCACCCGTTGGACCGTAGTCCCATATAAACTGTAGCAAGGCTTATTATGCTATAAAATGCTCCTATTGCATTTATCTAAGCTATTAAAAATTCCTATGTTGCAAATAATTGAGCTAAACATTTTATCAAGCATTTGGTGTGCACTAATTCACACCCTATGCGCTGAAAATTTGTATACAACTAAACTAAGGCATAAAATCATGAAAAGAGCTACTTATACTGCATGTGAGGGGTTTCTTACATCCTGCGCTAGTTTTCCTTACGATCTGATATCTAGGTTTTCCGGAGAAGGGATCTCTTCGACGATCTTCTCGCGTCTATGCGTTCTTCTCACGGAGAGGAGCGTCCTCGTACCCTTGATGTTGCCGGAAGATACTCCTATGGCCCTAGGGATGGAACCCTAGGTTCTTCCTTGGACTTGGGCGCTGAGAGGTGAGGAAGGGAGAGGGGTTGGCGGG
Organism: Zingiber officinale; assembly: GCF_018446385.1. NCBI lineage: Eukaryota > Viridiplantae > Streptophyta > Magnoliopsida > Zingiberales > Zingiberaceae > Zingiber > Zingiber officinale. Next base: position 32,570,853 of record NC_055999.1, on the reverse strand, counting down.
TGAGGGTTTGAGGGAGAGAAAACTATCGATAAAAAATAACCAATCCCCACTTAAATCTCCTATTTATATTAAGTGATTAATTTCACCCCAACTCAATCATAAATATTATTGTTCCTCTCTTCTTTCAGCACACCCCTGCTGGGGCCTCCTGGTTACTAGAGTTGTCCATAAGACATAGGGTCTCATAGGTCTCGGGTTCAATTCCCGCTTAGGCTATTTTACGTTGCTATTTATTTTTGCTATTCCACTACTCTAAAAATTCCATAAAAATATCCTAAAATTCCAGAAAAATCATAGAATATTTCTAAAATTGATTTGAGAATTTTCCGGGCGTTACACTTATGGAGTAGATCCTTTGTTCTAGGATTAGGGAGTAGTTGTGGTTTGGTTTGATGTAAAACTCGCATTATACTTACACTCGTTGGATGATCTTTAATGCTTTGTCTCAATTGCATGTTGCTTGATTGTGTAGAACTTGTTAACCTCATAGAGGGATTATTCCTAGATCGTACACCTGAGTGACCCTAGTGGCCGGGGTAACCCATTCACGGACGTCTAGGATACTTCCTTGAAAGGAGAGGCAATTTATCCTCAAGGAAGTGAGAGACCGAACCTAATCCTTAACTACTATTTTTTACTTACCAGTTAGATTCGCGTTCTCAAGATTTACCGAGGTGCCCTAGTGACGGGTAAACCGTGACAGGACTTCTTAGGGTCTTTCTTTATTCTGGTACGTAAGAATAGCTGCTTAGCTTCCGGCAATTGCATGTTAAAGGACATCTAGTGTAGGATAAAGCATGATACATCAATACCACCACAACGAAACCAACCACCTAGAGCTCCTCATAACCAAGAGACAACTTAGACTCACCTGCTCTCGACTCTTCTCCCCAACCTTTCTTCCCTAGATTATTCACAACCATTGGTAGTCTAGCTAACCCTTAGTGAACAATTTCTAGTGCTTATAACCAGTCCCTGTGGGATCGATATTTTTATTACTGACGATGAATCAGTGCACTTGCGGTTTGTAACAAGTTTTTGGCGCCGTTAGCGGGGACTACGTCTATAACATTAGCAAAATCATATTAGATTAGACTAGGCTTTCCTTTCCATTCTTAGTTTTTCGCATTCATTTCTTCTCATTTGTTATTTTCTATTCCGCTATCATACTTCATATCTTATTATTGCATGCGTAGAGCTAACCTTCCAGAAAGCTACTACCCTTTGATCCAGAGATTGACAAGACTTTTCTGAGGAGAAGAAATCTACAGAAGGCATTCCAAGCAGCACAATAAGCCTTAGAAATGGACGACAAACTGTTGAATGATTACGCGGCACCGTATGCACGAGGGGTTTGGTACAGCATCACTTGACCGCCCATTGAAGCCAACAACTTTGAAATCAAGCCCGCAGTAATCCACATGGTCCAGCAAAATCAATTGAGAGGAGGACCACATGAGGACCCAAACTACCACCTAGAGCTATTCTACAAGATCTGTGGCACTATGAAGGTGAATGGGGTTCCTCCAGAATCAGTCAGACTACTCCTCTTCGGGTTTTCTCTGAAGGACAGAGCCAAGCAGTGGCTGAACTCACTTCTAGCGAACAACATATCATCCTGGGAGCAGTGTGAGCAAAAATTTCTGGATAAGTTCTATCCACCCAGCAAAACCGCTCACATGAGGAACCTAATTGCCAGCTTTAAACAGATAGACTCAGTATCATTATTTGAGGCTTGGGATAGATTCAAGAATATGATAAGATAGTGCCCGTATCATGGCCTTCAAAAATGGTTGGTCTTGCACACCTTCTACTGTTGGTTGGTCCTAGGAAGATCGTACAGGTTCCACTGTACAAAAATTTTGTACAAGTATCGAACCTTTCCTAACAACCTATTGTGTTCTTTAGAAATTAAATTCAGAATTGCAAATGGAACTTAACATTATTGATTCCAATTTAACTTATCTGTTCTTTTATGTTTGGACTTGGATCGCAAACGGAACTTAACATTATTGATCCAAATCCACCTATGTTATAAATTCAATTAAATATTTATTTCGAAAATCGGCTCCCAAGTCAAACATGGCGAGGCACATGGCCTTCTTGGGTATGGGAGCATTCACCACTGCCTCGACAAAGCCTCTTAACAAAATTTAATATTTAATTTCCTAAAATAACATTAGGTTTAACCAAAAAGAACAATCAAATCACAAGATCAAAAAAAAAAAAAAAACACAACTTCAAATATCTAATCCGAAAATCTAGAATCATATGCCTCTTGTGTTTGGAATTCATACAAAAAAAACTAGTATGATGCAAAAAATAATTACTAGTTATACCTTTCTTTGTATACAACGACCTCTTGATCTTCTACCGCATTCCTCTTCTTATCTCAGACGTCGTGTGGGCGATGATCTACCGAGATGAGAACCACCCAAGCTCCTTCTTCTCCAAGCTAGTTTAGGCCACCACCAAGTCTCCAAGAGATGTAGAGGTTCGGCCACCACCACCAAGCTCTAAGGGATGCTAGAAACAAAGCCTCCTTTCTCTCCTTCTTCTCCTAGCTCGAATCGCCCACCAAGGACTCCTCTTGTGTTGATGCCGCCAGCCACAAAGGAGGAAGAGAAAAGGAGAAGAGCTAGAAACAATGGCCGGCCACCACCAAGGAAGAGAGGGACCAAAATAAAATAGAGTTGTCACCCATGAAGGCACCCCTACCCTCTCTTTTATAATCCTTGGTCTTGGCAAATAAGGAAAATTTAAATAAAAACTTCCTTATTTTCTTTGTCATGAAAAGGAGCATTTAATTGATTAAAATCAATTTCCTTTTCTTAAATATCATGGTCGGCCACCTCATAGCTCCAAACAAGGAAGGTTTTAATAACACAAGAATTAAAACTTCTTAATTTATTTCCGAAAATTTTTAAAAAATTTATCTAATAATTTTTCCCTTCATTGTTGGTTATAAAAGCAAATTTTATAAATTAAAATCTTTCTTTTACACATGTGGATGATTTCCAAAAAGGAAAGTTTTCTCTAAAATTAAAATCTTCCTTTCAATCTATAAATAAGGAAAGATATCAAATCTTTTCTTAATCTTTTGTAGAAACTTATAAAAGGAAATATTTAATTTAAAATATCTCTTTTTTAAATCATGAACATGGTTACAAAAAAGGAAAGTTTTTTCAAAATTAAAACCATCCTTTCAATCTACAAATAAGGAAAGATATCAAATCTTTTCTTAATCTTTTGTAGAAAGCCATAAAAGGAAAGATTTAAATTTTAAACTCTCTTTTAAAACCATGGAATCCACATAAGAAAATTTTCAAAAATTAAAACCCTTTTAATTTTATTGTGGCCGGCCCACCTACCTTGAGTTCAAGCTAGGGCTGGCAACACTTCATCCCATCCAAGCCTTTATGTGGTCGGACCTTGTTTGGGCTCCAAGCATGGCTTGGCCGGCCACCTAGGATGGGTAAGAAGGTGGATATGGGTGGGTATAATTCTCTATATACAAGAGGCTACGATAGGGACTAAGAGGAGGAATTGGTTTTGGTCTCCCGATGAAATTAAGCTTCCCGTGTTCGCCCCGAACACCCAACTTAATTTCATCAATAATAATTCATACCACAAAAGAATTATTATTGAAGTACCCCACAAATCCCAAATTACATTTTGGGTTCATTCTTATTATGAGTGTGTTATTCTCCCTGTGTTTAAGATGTCGAATGCCCACTAATTAAATGAGTTATTGACAACTCTCTTTAATTAATATCTTAGTCCAAGAGTAGTACCACTCAAGCTTATCGTCATGTTGGACTAAGTCCACCTGCAGGGTTTAACATGACAATCCTTATGAGCTCCTCTTGGGGGCATTATCAACCTAGATTACTTGGACACAATTTACTTCTATAATCAACAACACACACTATAAGTAATATCATTTCCCAACTTATCGGGCCTATTGATTTATCGAGCTAAATCTCACCCTTTGATAAGTCAAAGAAATAAATACTAAACATATGTTCTTGTTATTATATTAGGATTAAGAGCACACACTTCCATAATAACTAAGATTTTGTTCTTTTATTAAGTCAGTATAAAAAGAACTTACCTTAAATGGTCCTACTCAATACACTTAGAGTAGACTAGTGTAACTTATTAGTCAAGAGAAACTAATACCTAATTACACTACGACTATTCTAATGGTTTATTCCCTTCCATCTTAGTCGTTAGCAACTGTTTATAATTTATAAAGAACTAATAACATGATCTTTTGTGTGTGACAACATACACCATGTTATCTACAATATAAATTAATTGAACAACTACACTTAGCAAATAAATGTAGACATTTGACCAATGTGATTCTTTTATTTCAAATTAGATGTTTACAAAAAGCTAGGCTTTTAGTATACACTCTAACAATCTCCCACTTATACTAAAAGACTAAGCTGCCATATTTATTGCCTTACATCTGATTCTCATCCCCTCCACATGCCGATCAAAAGCTTTCGCCAGAAGGGCCTTAGTGAATGGATCTGCCAGGTTATCTGTTGATGCAATTTTGGCGACGACAACTTCTCCTCACTTGACGATGTCTCGTATCAGGTGGTACTTGTGCTCTATATGATTACTCGCCTTATGGGCTCGTGGTTCCTTTGAATTTACAACTGCACTGCTATTATCACAATAAATTGTGATGATTTTGGGCAAACCAGGAATCACATCTAAGTCCATTAGGAAGTTCCTAAGTCATACAACTTCTTTGGCTGCCTCAGAGGCTGCCACATACTCAGCTTCCATGGTTGAGTCTGATACGTATTTCTGCTTAACACTCCTCCATGCAATGGCTCCACCTCCTAAAGTAAACACATAGCCTGATGTAGACTTACTATTGTCCTTATCTGATTGGAAGTCTGAATCCGTGTAACCCACAGGGAGCATATCATCTGCTTGGTAAACTAGCATATAATCTCTAGTCCTTCTCAGGAACTTTAATATATGCTTTACAGTAGTCCAATGTCCTTGTCCAGGGTTACTTTGATATCTGCTAACCATGCCCATGGTAAAATAGATATCCGGTCTCGTACACAACATTACATACATTAGGCTTCCCACAACCGAAGCATAAGGAACTGCCTTCATGTACTCTATTTCCTTTGATGTCTTCAGAGACATCTCTTTAGATAAAGCTATTCCATACCTAAAAGGTAAGAAACCTTTCATGGAGTTTTGCATGCTAAAACGAGCAAGGATTGTATCTATATATAAAGCTTGAGATAGGCACAACATCCTTTTCTTGCGATCCCTTATGACTTTGATCCCAAGAATGTGTGCACATTCTCCTAAGTCCTTCATATCGAATTATTTGGACAACCATACCCTTACGTCTGATAACACTTTGACATTGTTGCCAATTAACAAAATGTCATCTACGTATAGTACAAGAAATACCGTCATATTTCTGTTACACTTTTTGTATACACAAGACTCATCTGGACACTGAATAAATCCGTATGACTGGATTACTTCATTAAACTGGATGTTCTAAGATCTTGAAGCTTGCTTCAGTTCATAAATGGACCGATTGAACTTACACACTAGATGCACTTTGCCCTTTTCAATGAACCCTTCCGGTTGCTTCATATGGATGTTTTCTTCAAGACTTCCTTTAAGGAAAGCTGTCTTAACATCCATTTGTCAAATCTCATAATCCATATGTGCGGCAATGGATAAGAGTGTCCGGATAGTCTTGAGCATAGCACCGGTGAAAATGTCTCCTCATAATCGATTCCCTCTTTCTGAGTATATCCTTTCGTAACAAGCCTTACTTTGAAGGTCTCTACCTTTCCGTCTATCCCTCTTTTCCTTTTGTAGATCCACTTGTATCCAACGACTTTTACACCATCTGGTGGTTCTACAAACTCCTAGATTTTATTAGAATACATAGACTCTATTTCAGAATTCATTGCCTTTTGCCAAGATACTACATCTTTATCTTGAAGTGCTTCGTCATATGTCCGGGGATCAAGTTCATGTTTACCCGGGATCAAGTTTGAAGACTCTCCTAAAAAAATGAATCTCTCAAGTTACCTCACAACCCTCCCACTACGACGAGGCACTATCTGTAACTGTGCATCATCTGTAACACGTGTTGTAGTCTCTTGTGGTACTTCATCTTGTACTGTTGGTACTAAAGTAGACGTGTCCTCTCTTATTTCTTCTTGAACAATTTCACTTATGGGCTTATGGTTCATTACATAATCTTCCTCTGAAAATCGAGCATTGGTGCTAACAATAATCTTCTGATTTTTGGGACTATAAAACAAACCATCTTTCATTCCCTTAGGATATCCCACAAACAGATAAACTTCTGTACATGATTTCAACTTGTCAGTATCTCCCTTCAGCACATGTGCTGGACTACCCCATATCCAGATATGATTCAGACTAGGCTTACACCCATTCCATAATTCCAAGGGAGTAGAAGGAACTGTTTTAGAAGGTACCATATTCAGAATGTACACTGCTGTTTCCAGAGTATATCCCCAAAATGAATTTGATAATTTTGAATAACTTATCATCGATCTAACCATTTCCATAAGAGTCCTATTCCTTCCTTCTGCCACACCATTCTGTTGGGGTGCACCAGGTGCAGACAATTGGGATTGGATCCCGGCTTCTGATAAGTAATTCCTAAACTCTCCAAAGAGGTATTCACCACCACCATCAGACCGTAGTGTCTTGATACTTTTACCAAGACGTTTCTCCACATCATCCCTGTATTATTTGAACTTATCAAAGTATTCAGACTTGTGACGCATCAAGTAAATGTATCTGTATCTTGAATAATCGTCTATAAAGGAGACAAAGTATTTATAACCACCTCTTGCCTGGATAGATATAGGACCACACAAATCAGAGTGAACCAGTTCTAACACATCTTTGGCTCTATACCCCTTGGCCTTAAAAGGTCTCTTGGTCATTTTACCTTCCAAGCAAGATTCACAGGTTGGAAAGTTTTCCAACTCTAATGAACCCAAGAGTCCATCGGCTATAAGCCTCTAAATCCTACTTAAGTTAATATGACCAAACCTTTGATGACAAAGATATGTTTGATTTATTTCCGAAGGTTCTTTTCTCTTATTAGAGTTAGAAGATGTGTTATTAATTTCTATTTGTTGCTTTGTGAGAGAAATTGGATTTAAAGTATATAAATTATCAACCAATGCACCAGAACAGATAATAACACTATTTCTTTTTATAACCACATGTTATTGAAAGAAATAGAATATCCTTCCAATTACAGTTTAAAAATTGAAATTAAATTCTTTCTAAAACTGGGTACATAAAGATAATTTCTTAAAACCAAACTTCTATTCCTATCAAAAGATAAGTAGACGTCTCCCACTGCGACAGCCGCTACCTTAGTAGCATTGCCCATGTAGACAGTTATTTCTCCTTCAAATAGTCGTCGCGTTTCCTGAAACCCCTACAAAGAATTACAGACATGATCAGTGGCTCTCGTATCTACACACCAGGTGCTGGTAGATAACACCGCTAAACATATTTCAACTACTAGAGAATGAGATATACCTTTATTGTTCTCTTTCCTTCAAGGACAATCCGCCTTCCAATGCCCTGACTGCTTGCAAATGAAGCACTTGCCCTTCGGCTTCTTCATTCCAGTTTTTGGTCCTGTACTAAGAGGTTTATTCACCTTCTTTGCTGAGACAGCCCGTTTCTTCTTCTTCTTGCCTATCGGCTTAGAAGTAGAACCATTTTCAGCATAGTGAATTTGAGAATTTTGACGAAATAGCTCTTCTACTGCCTGAAGTTTTGTCAGTAGTTCTGTCAATGAATACATCCTTTTATTTATATTATAGTTCAGACAAAAATGCTCAAAACTTTTGGGAAGCGTTTGGAGAATAATATCGATCTGTGTTTCCCCATCGATTTCTCCTCCAAGGATTTGTATTTCGTTTAGATAAGCCATTATTTTTAGGATATGGTCCCTTACGGGAGTACCCTATGACATGGTGGCTGTCATTAGCTTTCTCATAGCTTCTTACCTAGCAGCCCGATCCTGATGTCCAAAGAGATCTTTGAGATTGTTCATTATATCATAAGCATTTGGTAAATCCTGAAGCTGATGTTGCAATACATTCGACATTGAAGCCAAAATATAACACCGCACCATCTCATCTGCTTTTACCCATTTCTTATGATACTCAATCTCCTCTTGGGTAGAATCACTATTAGGCACATTTGGGAAAACCTCTGATAGTACAAACTTATAACCTTCAGCAGTAAAAGCAATGTCCAGGTTTCTTTTCCAATCTATACAGTTGGGTCCAGTAAGTTTGTTCTCTTTCAGTATAATGGTCAGTGGGTTGAAAGTCATCCTAAGAATCATAAAATAAACTTTGGTCAAGCCTTTAGATTTAGAATAATATTGATTCTTCAAATAATATTATTTAAATTTACCAACACCTCAAAGCACCGTGAATTTTGCATGCCACGTTAGTGTGGACGTATACAAATTCAACATTTGTAAGAGGAGGGTCTTACCCATTAATTTTATTATCTTGTCATCCTAATTTTTTGACAAATAAAATTATTAGTTGGTTTTCCTTTGGTCACGCAAAATAATAGTAGTGACTCCGTTGGGGAAGATACTATTGAATGCGTCTAAGTATATACCATTACTTGATACTTAGTCCATTAAATAGGATTGTGCCCCTTCAGTTGGAGAAGATCACACGCTCCTAAATAATTTCCTATAACCATCCATAAAGGAAGTTTGATCTGCAACAAACCCATCTGTTGTAGAGGGAGGCACTCAGAGCTAACACACAAGCTTGTTGCATCACTTACAAACCAGTAAATGGAGACCGTGGAATTTATTAAAAATTTCCTCTCCCAGTTAGTTATTTAAGGTGAGGAACTTTAACCTAGCAAGCACACATCACAGTAAATAAAAGCAATAAATATGGAAATTAATTTTCTAACTATTATGACATTTTCCATCACTGTCCTTTGCGTGCTGCCATCCCTAGGTTTCATGTCGTCGGGCCCATCGAGCTTCCTTTTCCGCTGCGCCTATGGTCCTCCTAAAGCACCATGCCTCGCAAGGATATAATCCGCGACATAAAAATAAAATTTTACATACATCGATCCTATATTCCCGAGGGAATGTACATCAAATCTAGATTGAACATAAATGTAAAATCCTAGGGCTAATATAGCTTTTGCTGTATTAGTTAAATACAATCATGCACACACAATAAAATGCCCTTAACATTTCCAAGGGTCCAATCACACAAAATATCTATAAGTCATAATAGTTGGAGCCTGCAACCATAGAGTTAGCACATCCTACTATTATCCTACCTAAATTATGCATGATATGTGCATAATTAAATTGAAAACCAAACATACAGAGGCAAACTCTAGCTTTGATACCAATTATTGGTTGGTCCTAAGAAGATCGTACCGGTTCCACTGTACAAAAATTTTGTACAAGTGTCGAACCTTTCATAACAACCTATTGTGTTCTTTAGAAATTAAATTCGGAATCACAAACGGAACTTAATATTATTGAATCAAATTTAAATTATTTGTTCTTTTCGGTTTGGACTTGGATCGCAAACGAAACTTAACATTATTGATCCAAATCTACCTATATTATAAATTCAATTAAATATTTATTTCAAAAATTAGTTCCCAGGTCAAACATGGCGAGGCACATGACCTTCTTGGGTATGGGAGCATCCACCACTACCTCGACAAAGACTATTAACAAAATTCAATATTTAATTTCCAAAAATAACATTAGGTTTAACCAAAAAGAACAATCAAATCACAAGATCAAAAAAAAAACACAACTTTGAATATCTAATCCAAAAATCTAGAATCATATGCCTCTTGTATTTGGAATTCATACAAACAAAAACTAGTATGATGCGGAAAATAATTACTAGTTATACCTTCCTTTGTATACAACGACCTCTTGATCTTCTACCGTATTCCTCTTCTTATCTCAGACGTCGTGTGGGCGACGATCTACCGAGACGAGAACCACCCAAGCTCCTTCTTCTCCAAGCAAGTTTCAGCCACCACCAAGTCTCCAAGAGATGTAGAGGTTCGGCCACCACCACTAAGCTCCAAGGGATGCTAGAAACAAAGCCTCCTTTCTCTCCTTCTTCTCCTAGCTAGAACCGGCCACTAAGGACTCCTCTTGTGTCGATGTCGCCGGCCACAAATGAGGAAGAGAAAAGGAGAGGAGCTAGAAACAATGGCCGGTCACCACCAAGGAAGAGAGGGAGGAAAATAAAATAGAGTTGTCACCCATGAAGGCACCCCTACCCTCTCTTTTATAATCATTGGTCTTGGCAAATAAGGAAAATTTAAATAAAAACTTCCTTATTTTCTTTGCCATGAAAAGGAAAATTTAATTGATTAAAATCAATTTACTTTTCTTAAACATCATGGCCGGACACCTCATAGCTCCAAACAAGGAAAGTTTTAATAACACAAGAATTAAAACTTTCTAATTTTGTTTCCGAAAATTTTTAAAAAATTTCTCTAATAATTTTTCCCTTCATAGTTGGTTATAAAAAAAAATTTTATAAATTAAAATCTTTCTTTTAAACATGTGCATGATTTTCAAAATGGAAAGTTTTCTCTAAAATTAAAATCTTCCTTTCAATCTACAAATAAGGAAAGATATCAAATCTTTTTTTAATTTTTTGTAGAAACTGATAAAAGGAAATAGTTAATTTAAAAACTCTCTTTTTTAAATCATGAACATGGTTACAAAAAAGGAAAGTTTTCTCAAAATTAAAATCTTCCTTTAAATCTACAAATATGGAAAGATATCAAATTTTTTCTTAATCTTTTATAGGAAGTGATAAAAAGAAAGATTTAAATTTTAAACTCTCTTTTAAAACCATGGAATCCATATAAGAAAATTTTCAAAAATTAAAACCCTTTTAATTTTATTATGGCCGGCCCACCTAGCTTGAGTTCAAGCTAGGGCTGGCCACACTTCATCCCATCCAAGCCTTTATGTGGCCGGCCCTTGCTTGGGCTCCAAGCATGGCTTGGCTGGCCACCTAGGATGGGTAAGAAGGTGGGTATAATTCTCTATATACAAGAGGCTACGATAGGGTCCGAGAGGAGGAATTGATTTTGGTCTCCTGATAAAATTAAGTTTCCCGTGTTCACCTCGAACACCCAACTTAATGCTATCAATAATAATTCATACCACTAAAGAATTATTATTGAACTACCGCACCAATCCCAAATTACATTTTGGGCTCCTTCTTATTATGAGTGTGTTATTCTCCCTGTGTTTAAGATGTCAAATGTCCACTAATTAAATGAGTTACTTACAACTCTCTTTAATTAATATCTTAGTCCAAGAGTAGTACCACTCAACCTTATCGTCATGTCGGACTAAGTCCACATGCAGGTTTTAACATGACAATCCTTATGAGCTCCTCTTAGGGACATTATCAACCTAGATTACTAGGACACAATTTACTTCTATAATCAACAACACACACTATAAGTAATATTATTTCCCAACTTATCGGGCCTATTGATTTATCGAGCTAAATCTCACCCTTTGATAAGTCAAAGAAATAAATACTAAATATATGTGCTTCTTATTATATTAGGATTAAGAGCACACACTTCCATAATAAATAAGGTCTTAATCTTTTATTAAGTCAGTATAAAAATAACTTACCTTAAATGGTCATACTCAATACACTTAGAGTGTACTAGGGTAACTTATTAGTCAAGATAAACTAATACCTAATTACACTACGACTATTCCAACAGTTTATTCCTTCTATTTTAGTCATGATCAACTATTTATAATTTATAAAGAACTGATAACACGATCTTCTGTGTGTGACACCACACACCATGTTATCTACAATATAAATTAATTGAACAACTACAATTAGTAAATAAATGTAGAAATTTGACCAATGTGATTCTTTTATTTCAAAATAGATGTTTACAAAAATCTTGGCTTTTAGTATACACTCTAACATCTACAATGGGATAAATTATCACACGAAGGTATCTCAAGATTCTGCTGCAGGAGGAGAACTAATGAACAAAAGCCTCAATGAAGCCGAAGAGATAATAGAAAATGTGACGCAAAACCACCATCAATGGGCATCTGAAAGATCCAGTGTCTCTTTTGCGAGGAATCCAATTAAAGCATCAGGGAAATTTGACCTAGATGTAGTTACAGTAATGTCTGCAAAGCTGGACACTCTGACAAAGAAATTTGAAGTCATGGGAAACAACACAGCTAATGCAATAGGATGTGTTTGCGACATTTGTAGAGGTACGGATCACACTCAAGACACTTGCCCCTTTGGGCCGATACAGGCACAGATGAACCAACTTGAGCAGTGTGATGCAATAAGAAGCTATGATCAGAGGAAAAATAATCCGTACTCCCATACGTACAACCCTGGATGCAGGAATCACCCCAATTTCTCATAACGGACTAATCAGGATCAAGGACCAGCACATCAGAATTATCAGCCTGGGCAACAAAGCCACTAATCTGGACAATAGATCTATCAACAACAACAGCCTTCACAACTGTCCAGGATTGAGAAGATGCTTGAGGAAGCTCTCTCAGAGAAAAAGGAGGTGAGGAGCGAGATTAAACAACTGAATCAAAGGCTGGAAAATTCTGAAAAACACCAGAAGATGTAAGACAGCCAGATAGCTCAGATAGCTCAGTCCGCCTCAAGAGCACAGGGTACATTCCCAGGGAAATCAGATTTAAATCCTGTGGAACACTGCAATCGTATTGAACTGAGGAGCGGACGTGCTGTGGGAGATCCCCAAGTCACTACTCAGAAGGAGCTTGACTCAGAGAAAGAGCCCTCTCTCCTGCTACCAATTCAGACTCAAAATAGGGATGGAGAAGAGGCTACTAAAAAGGTTGAAGAAGCTCTTCAAGCTGCCCCACAGAATCAGATGATCCCTTTTCCTCAAAAGCTTATAGTATCCCAGAAAGATAAAGAGTTCAACTGATTCCTGAAGAAGATCAAAGAAATCTGCATAGAAGTACCGCTGATTGATGCGTTGCACAAAATCCCGAAGTTCACAAAATTCTTAAAGGGAATTCTATCTAACAAGAGGCAAAAAGGCGACTTCGAGACTGTAGCACTAACAGAGAATTACAGCGCCCTCCTTATGGCAAATTCTCCACCGAAGCTCTAGGATCTAGGAAGTTTCTCTATACCGTGCAAAATTGGTCCTGAACTCATACCGAGAGCTTTTTGCGACTTGGGGGCCAGCGTCAGCATACTTCCGTACTCCTTATGCAAGAAGTTGGGCCTCCAGAATAAAATTGACCACTATGACACTACAATCAGTGGACCACTCATGCAGATACCCGATGGGAATAGTGGAAGATGTGCCAGTTAAAGTGGGTGGGTGTATAGTTCCCACATATTTTATTATTTTTGATATGGAGGAAGATCCTAAGATACCGATTATCCTTAGCAGACCATTTCTTGCCACAGTTGGAGACATCATAGACGTAAAAAGTCACAGGCTGCCCTTGGAGATTGGTAAAGAAAAGATCGAGTTTGATTTATTTGATTCCTCCATCTGCAACTCCTCTCCTCAGGAACGTTCTCGCAAGATCAACATACACAAAGTCGAGGAGTGTAATTTCCATGAGAATTCCCCTCCAGCAAACAACACAAAATACATTTATCCTACACTAGCGAAACTGAAGGCACAGGCAGGAGCATCAACCCTAGGTGGGGAGCCATCCCTCCACGAGTTCAGTCTGCATTAACAGAAACGGGGTCGAGCTAAAGACCTAAAACAAGTGCTTCTTGGGAGGCAACCCAAGGGTTTTCTTATTTTAAGTTCATCATTCATTTTTGCCATTCTATTTCTTTAGTGACTTTTAGTCTAGTATTTTATTTTGCGTATTTCATTTTCTGGATGTGTATAGCCTCCACGCGCTGGCCATGAGCGCTTTTCATGGGCGTGGATGCGATGGAGCAGCCGACCGTGTGACCTCACACGGCCGTGTGACCTCACATGGCCGTGTGGAGCCAACGTGTAGACTAAAGCCACAGGCCATGCAAATCTGCACGGCCGTGTGGTTTGAGAAGAGAAGGAAGAGGCACGGGCCGTGCCAATTGGCACAACCGTGCAGCCTTGCCAGAGTGGAGGAAGATCCGGGTCGTGCCAACTAGCACGGCCGTGCGACTCATATAGAGGAGACAAAGATAGGGGTCGTGCCAACTTGCATGGTCGTGCCACATCAGCCGAGGGGAGAAAGAAGGAGGTCGTGCATCCTTGCATGGCCGTGTAGCGGTCGGGGCTCAACCCATGCACACCGCCCCCTTTTCTAAGAAACCCTATTTCTATCCCCCCTCTCCCAAAAATCTTCTCCTCTCCACTACACCTCACCAACCCCTGATTCCCCACCTCTAGAGCTCACTTTTGCCTAGATCTACACTTAGATCTAAAACCTCCTTAAGTCACAAGTCCGAAAAGAGAGAAGAAACTTCCCCATTTTCCCTTCCTTCTCCTCACTATTTCCATTCTCAAGACCCATTTCATGGAACTCCTCAAAGCCTCGCACCATGTCATAGATCTTGAAGAGGCTTCGTCAAGGAAGCGGTGGATCTAGCGGAGGAGATGCACCGGGAGGCGACAAAGGCAAAGGAAAACGGGTGGCACCTGATGGTGGTAATCAAAACGAGTTCAATATTAATTTTAGAAACCATGAGCAAAAAGCTAGATACGATATTCTTGTCGCTAGGAAAATCTTATGCACTTCCCCCTGGCTCACATCAAGGGCCCCCTTATCCGCCAACCCCGCTACCATTTTGATTTCATCGGGACAATGAAAAGTCTAAGTCTGGGGGGTGTTGTTGCACAACCTGAGTCGAGTCGAGTCTTTCTTTTTGTCTTTCTCTTGTTTTTGCATACTTTACCTGCTTTTGCATATTTTATTTGCTTTAGTCTTGTTCTATTTGCTTTTTATTTGTTTCTTCTTGCAACTCATTTGCATTTTTCTTTCCTATCTTTAATTTTGTGGCATATATGAGAACATCAACCGTCTATTTTTTCTGCTACTTGTCCGATAGCAAAATAGTTAGCATTTTCTTAGTTCATGAGTTTCCAGATGGTGTTAGTATGTTTGGTGTATCTTCTTCCTCTATCTTTAGTAGCATTAAATAAGCTAAGTATAGTACGGAGTTTGGTATAAGTTTTGGCCTAACCTTAAGGACTTTATTTTCACTACACTTAAGTACTTGAGCTTGAATGGTAGATATACTTTTAAAATAGTTATGATTCATCCAAATTGTTCAGTACTTTTGTTCCCATGGTGGTTCCCTACTTACATTTTGGTTACTGGATAACCTCGGATCATGGAAGCTCATTTGGAAAAATCCAAATCCCAACATATGCATCGCATGTGTAATAAGTGCTACATCTATAGCACCCAAAAAGAAAAAAAAATGAAATAAGGGATAAAAATAGGTGTTGTGAGTGGAAACTATCAATTCACCCCTTTGAGACCGAGTTAGGTTACTGGGGAAATGAATGTTATGTTTCTCTTGATTCCAAGAAGTACCCTTTGGGACCTTGTGTAAATTAAGGAAAATGAACCAAGTGTGTGGCAGGTAAGTACCAATCACCGGGAACATTAGGAACTTAAATTAGATGATGACTTTGTTAGTTAGAGCTCTAGAGACAATCATATGATGATTGTTATATGGACTCATTGTATCATATTCTTATGTATATAAAGGTATTTGTTTTGGTTATTATACTTACTTGTATTGGTGCCAAATAACTAAGTATAATAGCGTCCTTGAATAGAAGGTTCTTATCTATATCAATCGATTGGTTGAATCAATAGTGAGATGGTATACAGAACACTACTCTTAATCATTCGTAGTCAAGTATTAACATTCAGGGACAATGTTAATGCGATGAGACTAGCATGTAGGTCAACTTGATGACTTGATCTCACAAGTCATGAATATAGAGATATCAAGTTGACACATGAGTATGCATTGGAGAATGTATACTGAATGACCCGCCATGAGAAAGTATCATGGATCATTATATGAGTGTCATATACTTTCTCATGTGGCTATTAGTATGACTATTAGTTCTTGGACCTGAAGTTACCATGGTTCCCTACATAAGGAGTTACATACTTTGGCTTCGTCAAACGTCACCCGTAACTGGGTGGAATATAAAGGCGATTACTGGGTATGTAACAAATTATACGGAGGGATGTGAGTGATGTAGATGGAATCTATCCCTCCTATATAACGGGAGTGACATCGTTATTCTTGATAGAGTGAGACCACTAAGTGCATGGCCATGCCCAAATGAGTCAATATGAGATATTGAGCTCATTTGATTAGAGTGAGTCTACTTGGAGTTCAAGATTTAGATTGATCAGAGGATGACATCGTCTATGCCTCAAATTGATCAATCTAGATGTCAAAGATAGAAGGACACTTGTCATATATTGTGAAGAGTCACAATTAGTAGTCACAAGGTGATGTTGGATCTCAATATTCTTGTAACTTGGGTAGTAATGATGTGTTGCTAGATACCGCTCATTACTTATGCTTCTAAATGGGTTTAGGAGCATTGCCAACGCTACAATAACCTATAGGGTCACACACAAAGGGCAATTAGATGGAGATTAGATTCATTTGATGTACCTAGAGGATTAGGTTCATGTGATGAACCAAATTGGATTAAGAGTAATCCAAATTAGATTAATTGAGTAAGACTCGAGTGAGGTTAGACTTGAGTTAGACTCAAGTGAGGTTAGACTTGAGTTAGACTTAAGTGAGGTTAGACTTGAGTTAGACTCAAGTGAGGCTAGATTTGAGTTAGACTCAAGTGAGGCTTAATGATGATATTTATTGAATTTTGAATTCAATGATAAATGGAATTCAATTTGAATTTTAGATTCAAATTTCGAATGAGTTTCAAAATGGTCATTTAATAAAGAATATTAAATACTCATTAAGGCTCATTAATGAGGCTCATTAATGGTGTTAATGAGCATTAAGTATTTTCATTAGATGAAAATACTTAAGCTATTTTTTAGTCTTATTTTCATTATCGATCATTATTATTCCTCTTTGCTTCTTCTTCTCTCCCTCTCCTCCTCCTTGGTTGAACACCTTTAGAGTGATAGCACACTCTAAGTGTTTTCTCCATCTCTATTGTTCATGTGGATACGTATAGGGGTGTGTCCACTTGAACACACTCGAGATCCGACAACTTTTGGACGAGTGGGATTCGCGAAGGGCTTCGCTACAAGGGTAATCTCTTAACCATGTAGATCTAATGTAGATCTAGGATAGAAAAACATGTACACGAAATTTTTTTTTATTTTAATCTTCGCACGGATCCGGTGGCATGGGACTTTGGGGTTTCCGCAACGCAAAAAGTGGTTTTTACGGCTCGAAAGTCCCAACAGTGGTATCAGAGCCACGTGCGAAGCGTGTACATGTTTTATTTTAATTTTTATGAAAAATTATAGATCTGTAACTTTCTATAAATTTATGATTTTTATGTATTTTATGAGTATTTTTCTTGGAGATGTGAAGCAACAAGTGCTTGGTCACTTGTAGGCTTCGTATACCGAGAAAAACCTTTCGAAACGGCAAGGTTTCGCCCAAATAGTTTTGGGATAGCGGCTTAAGGTGCTGTAAGATCGTCGTGGGACACTCGTGAGATTCATTTCACGAGAAGGGGCACTGCCCCTAACCCCGCAAGGGGTATTGTCCCGCGATCGCGCCCAAAAATCACTAAACGGGACCGCCGGGAAGTTGCGACTCGTAAAATCGCAAAAATCAGTAGTCAAATTACAGAAATTATGGAAAAATTCATAATTTAGAATTATGTATGTATTTGTGATAGTCATGGCCCAAAAACCCCAATTGGATTGGATACATGTGTTGTAATTCATAATATGGCCTTCGTGCCATTTTTGTGTGATTGTGCGTGTTGTATATTTGATACGCGACCTGCACGTCGTGCCTATCTATTTTATTTCCTATTGTAAAATAATTTAGACTCGAATGTAACTCGAGTTTCATCTTTATAATGTACAAAATGGAGCTATGGAAGGTCCACTCGAGGAGGAGTTATGAGGAGGGTGCAAGCAACACGTGGCGGTCAAAGGGAGGAGCTTGGAGAAGCTGTTGACCTTAGGTTGACCGTCCGATCTTCTCATTGACTTGAGAAGATCGTAGTAGGGCCATGACTAATCAGAATTTAATTAATTACTTGTGTGTGTGTATGTGATGCATGCTAGAGTAGAGTAATTAATTAGTGCCACCACAATTAGATTAGATCTAAATTGCGTATATGATGCACCACGATTAGATTAGATCTAAATCGCGTATATGATACACATCAACGATTAGATTAGATCTTAATCGCGTCAACTCAAAATGCCTACCATGCCATGATAACCATCACTACCTCGATCACATGTTGTTGTTGAATCTGCCAAAGCAGAGCAACACATATTATCTTAGTAGGGTGCAGAGGGACAATCTTGGTCCCGCCTATCAACGCATGAGTGAGTACAAACTCAATTAGATTGAGTAAAACTAGTTAAACTCAATTGGATCAGGTTTAACTATAGGCATTTTTCAATGGTTGGTAGATAGGTCAAAATCACATTTATATTAACTCTTGGGCGATTTAGACAAAGCTAACTCAAGTTTTAATATACATGCGGATATTGATCCTATAAACAAGAGTTGCATAGAGATGTAATTGGTAATTAGTTACCTACTGATCATACTAAAGTCTTGGGCAATTTAGCCAAAGCTAACTCAAGGCGTAGTATGATGCAGATCTTGTCCCACACGAATTATAACTTGAATCTAGTAAGTGTGGTTTGACCACGTCCATGACTCGATTCTACAAAAGTTCTATAATTCAGTGGGAGCATCATTTAGTTAAAGGCCTAATTAAATGATTAGTGGAATATGATTATTTATTTTCTACATTTTCTGTTGTAGATTGCCTTGACGTCAAACACGAACACCTTCTCCCTGTGTTCTGTCCTTGATAAGGACAAGCTCAATGGAGCTAATTTCCTAGACTGGTACAGGAACCTGAGAATTGTTCTCACTCAAGAAAGGAAACTGTACGTCCTGGAGACGACCATTCCTGAGGCACCTCCTGCCACTGCCACGCGAGCTGACCGAGATGCTTACAAGAAACATCAAGATGACGCATTAGATGTGTCATGCCTCATGCTCGCAACCATGAACTCTGAGCTTCAGAAGCAACACGAGTTGATGACTGCTTATGATATGGTTGAACATCTTCGTCAACTATATCAAGGACAAGCAGGGCACTGGAAGAGGAACTGCAAAGGATAACGGAAGATCTTAAGAAAAAGAGAAATAAGATTTCTACTTCAGGTATACATGTTATAGAAGTCAATCTCTCTATTTCTTCATCGTGGGTACTAGATACAGGATGTGCTTCTCACAATTGTACTAATGTACAGGCACTAAGAAATAGTAGGGAATTGACGAAGGGCGAGATAGACCTACGAGTAGGCAATGGAGCATGGGTTACTGCTGTTGCTGTAGGGACTTACTATCTATCTCTGTAACGCCCGCCCCTCCACTACTACTCTAAAGGAGGAACGGGGTTACTGACTTAAACATACATATATGTATATGCATATGAAATCATGGCAGCGGAAGTGGGTTATCTAAAATTTAATTTGATCATATGCATATGAACTGAACATGACATGTGAACCATATAATCATATAACATAGTAAACATGCTTAACATACTAATCCTTCAAACATAACATGTAACTTGATTTATCATCAACTACTTAAGACATGATTCATGATATCATAAGCATACCAACATGAAACAATAAAACATAAGAGCATAATCTATCCATACTAGCTCAAGAAGGTATCAAGCATATAGTTAAACATGGTTCACATAAAAGGGTCAAGACATATATAAGTTCAGAAACACATAGGGATCTATTCCATCATGCCACTTCCACACACATTCTTGCCCTTCCTGCCGCTCCTCTTAGTTTAGCCATTCCTTTCCTTTTTCTGCAGTACAAGGAAACATAAAACTATAAGCACATAGGCATAGTAAGTCCCTTTCCTACTCACAAAACCACGAATCATGCATAATCCATAAAGTAGTAACAAGTTCATTTGGCAAATCATAACATAACATGTGAAAACATAAGCCTAAAGTCATATCATAGCATGAGGGAGCATAAACATACAATCATAACATAGTATGTGAGAACATAAACATAAAATCATATCATATCATATGAGAGCATATCATGAAATCATATCATATCATGTGAGGGCATAATGATCATATAAATATCATAGACATATTTTCAAGAGCATCTTAAATAAGCATAAAGGAAAAACCATATAACATGTGCATGTAGATGCAAGATGTACTTTTGAAAACATGTATCATGAAATGAATATATGCAAGATGTCCTTTTTGAAAACATATATCATATACATACTTAAACATAATCTCAACATGAGGACCCGGCTTGTACCACATACATACATAAATGCGCGCATCCTAAATAGATCCAAGGTAGCTAATCTTGAACCTACTAGGAACTAGGCCCGTTTCATAGACCATCGACCTAGGGACAACTTAGGAGCCCATCCCTTTTACTAGGCCCGTTTCATAGACCATCGACCTAGGGGCGCTTGTGGAGCCCACCCTTGGTACAAGCCAAACAAAAGTAAAATAGCATATCATGTTTCTTATCATATCATACATATCATGTTCTTGTCATATCGTGACATATCATGTTCTTGTCTTATAATGAAGAGTGCTCTTAATCCCAACTCAAGGGAAGCATCTCTTAGGCTTTTCATCTTACATAAGCCTTTCATAAACATATCATGTTCTTGTCATATCATGAAGCATAGCATGTTCTTAGCATATCATGAAGCATAGCATGTTATTATCATATCATGAAGTGTAACCTGTTTTTATCATATCATGAAGCATAGCATGTTTTTATCATATCATGAAGCATAGCATGTTCTTGTCATGTAAAGCATATCATTTTCATGCATCGTTAAGGGTTTTTGAACTTTCTAAAAGCCCTAATCATACTTGGCCGAAACTTGCAAAGGTGATGGTCTTGGTTCTTAAGCAACTTTAAACAAGGAAAGCATCATATTAGTATCACACGGTACTTATCAAAACATAGGGGACCTTTAGCAAACATAAACCCTAGTTTTCTTGGTTTGGCCGAAACCAACACATCATGGTTCTAGGTTTTTAAGTAACATAAGCATGAAGAATTTAAACTAACATCATATAGGAGCTCATACATCATAAGGAATCATGAACAAGCATAGTTGGTTCAAAAAGTTTTTCTCTAAACCTTTTATCTGCTCTTGGTCGAAACCTAAAGGAGGTGGTTCTAAATTTCTTTTAAGCAACATGTAGCATGAAACTTTTACAACATTCATAGCATAAGAAGAGAGGTTCTTAGTAAGCATAATTAGGTTTCTAACCCTAATGTTCAACCTTGGCCGAATCCTATAAGCATGTGTTCTAGGTTTCGTTTAACAACTTGAAGCATGAAACTTTTACAACATACATAGCATAGAAAGAGATTCATAGTAAGCATAATTAGGTTTCTAACCCTAATGTTCATCCTTGGCCGAACCCTATAAGTATGTGTTCTAGGTTTCCTTTAACAACTTGAAGCATAAAACTCTTACAACATACATAGTATAGAAAGAGATTCATAGTAAGCATAATTAGGTTTCTAACTCTAATGTTCATCCTTGGCCGAACCTTATAAGCTTGTATTCTAGGTTTCCTTTAACAACTTGAAGCATGAAACTCTTACAACATACATAGCATAGAAAGAGATTCATAGTAAGCATAATTAGGTTTCTAACCCTAATGTTCATCCTTGGCCGAACCCTATAAGCTAAGCATAGATATTGGCACCAGCTCCCCTTGAAGTTTAAGGCGCAAGCTTGTAACATATCTTCTAGTACTTGGTTTACCCTTTCTGTTTGTCCGTCGGTCTGAGGGTGGAAGGCAGTACTGAACAATAGCTTTGTGCCAAGAGCCTTCTGAACACGTTCCCAGAAATGTGAAACAAAGCAACCATCTCTGTAAAAAATAATGGTCTTAGGAATCCCATGTAATCTAATAATTTCCTTGACATATAATTGAGCCAGTTGCTCAATCGAATAGGTCATCTTGATTGCTAGGAAGTGAGCGGATTTCATCAATCTATCCACGATTACCCATATGGCATCGTAGCCATTCGTCGTCTTGGGTAGTCCCGAGATGAAATCCATAGAAATATCCTCCCATTTCCTTTCTGGAATTTGGATTGGCTGCAGTACTCCTCCAGGTCTCTGGTGTTCTGCTTTAACTCTCTAGCAGGTCAGGTAGGTGCTAAAGTACTGAGCCACATCTCTTTTCATACCGAACCACCAAAATTTCTTTTTCAGGTCTTGGTATATCTTGGTGGATCCAAGATGCATCGCATAGTGTGTTGCATGGGATTCTTCCAGTATCTTCTTTCGCAACTCTGAATCCTCGAGAATACATAAGCGATCCTTGAGGTATAATATTCCACTGTCAGCGATACGGAATCCATCATTCTTTCCTTCTAAGACCTCTTACTTGATCCTTTCGATGCTTGGGTTGCGGGTTTGCTTCCCCAATATATCGTTGAACAGCGTCGGTGCTATAGTCAAGGTAGAGAGCTGTTCGGACATATTTTTGACCCAGTAGCACATAATTTCTCTTGGCTACTCAATAAATTCAAACATCGGTTCTGATTCAGGCCGGAAAACCACTTTTCTCTTACGACACTCTATCGAAGCACCATACTTGCTCAAGAAATTCATGCCCAATATGATATCATAATCCTGCATGTCAAGCACTATCAGATCACAGTAGAGTTCTCTATCTGCGATTCCAATGGGTGCGGCTCGTAGCACATGAGTAGATGGCATTACCTCTCCCGACGGTAGGGTCGTTAAGAACTTGCAATCTAAGGCTTGGGGTGGAATGTCTATCTTTCTTGTGAACAGTGTTGAGACGAACGAGTGCGTTGCCCCAGTATCAAATAATACAGTAGCATACTGACTGAAAATAAATATCTGACCTGTGACAACGGTAGAAGCATTCGCCACATCTTCCTTGGTGAGGGAGAAGATCCTGGCATTTGTCGTAACTGGCGGAGCTTCCAGTCTCCCTTGGCTTATCAAAGTCCCATCTATAGCAGCCTGCATCTGGTGTAGCTATGGGGGAGCACCTCTGTTCTGGGCATACTGCTGAGGAGGTGTCTGAATCTGGGTAGGACAGTTTCTGGTCATATGTCCTTCCAATCCACAGTTGTAACACTTATTTGTGCCTATACAGCATATTCCTAGATGTTTCTTCCCACATGTGGTACACTGAGAGAACGTAGGTTGCTTGCTTGTTGGACCACCCTTAGTGTCATTCCATTGCTTTCTCTTTCCACTATGGTTTCCTTTCCAGCTGGTTCTGGTGGTTTGAGGTTTCTGTCCTCTGGGCTGGACTTGATTCTTGCCTGCGTTCAATGCCTTCAGATAGTGCTCGATGATCAGGGCACTGCTGATTAGCTCTTCGGCAGTCTGCGGTCTATTAACTCCGTCGACCACATTCAAAGCTATCTCGGGTCTGAGCATCTTCAGCATAAGTCTGACCCTTTCTCTTTCTGTGCTGACCAACTCTGGGCATAGACGCGCTAGACGGTTGAATCTCTTCACAGCTTCATTAACTGGTAGGTCACCTTGCCGGAACTCGGTGAACTCGTCGTAGTGCTTGTTTGTCACTCGCATGTGGAAGAATTCCTCGAAGAATTCAGTCTCGAAGTCCATCCATCTCATTTGATTTACTTGTCTCTTCGCTTTAACTCTGTCCCACCACATTCTGGCATCGCCCGTAAGGCAGAACGATGCACACTTGACTTTCTCGTGTTCAGGCCAGTCCAATAGCTCTACTATGCTCTCCACAGTCTTGAACCAGGCTTGGGCGTCCCATGGCTCACAGTTACCAGAGAAAACTTCCGGCTTCAGCCTCTGCCACTGAATCAGGTACGCCTCCTGTCAAACCAGTGGGGCTGGGCCTACCGGTGGTACAGGTGCCGGTGGTACTGGTACAACTGTAGGTATAATTGGCATCACGTTCTGGTTCCCTGGTGGGGTGGCAGGATTCCCCTACTGATTCATCAAAGTATTTATCACTTGCTGTTGTTCTGTGACCTGACGCTGAAGTTCAATGACTACATGCATCAGATCAGGTGGAGGTACTGTCTCATCAGCTCTAGTATTGCATCTTCTAGCCATGCTTATCTTCATAAATGACAACAGAGCTAGCATAAGTTATCTTTATTTCTAACCTACCATCATGCATACTTAGACTAAAACTGTGACTCATCATAATTAAAAAAAGAGTAGACATGCATACTTAAATTAAAGCATTCCTTATCATGCATAAAAAGAAATAGAGTAGCATAGAAATTCTTACTTGGAGCGGCAGGATGTAGGCTTGGTGTGTGTGTAGTGGAAAGACAGACCTGCTCTGATACCAAAATGTAACGCCCACCCCTCCACTGCTACTCTAAAGGAGGGATGGGGTTACTTACTTAAACATACATACATGTATATGCATATGAAATCATGGCAGCGGAAGTGGGTTATCTTAAATTTAATTTGATCATATGCATATGAACTGAACATGACATGTGAACCATATAATCATATAACATAGTAAACATGCTTAACATACTAATCCTTCAAACATAACATGTAACTTGATTTATCATCAACTACTTAAGACATGATTCATGATATCATAAGCATACCAACATGAAACAATAAAACATAAGAGCATAATCTATCCATACTAGCTCAAGTAGTTATCAAGCATATAGTTAAACATGGTTCACATAAAAGGGTCAAGACATATATAAGTTATGAAACACATAGGGATCTATTCCACTATGCCACTTCCACACACATTCTTGCCCTTCCTGCCGCTCCTCTTAGTTTAGCCATTCCTTTCTTTTTTCTGCAGTACAAGGAAACATAAAACTATAAGCACATAGGCATAGTAAGTCCCTTTCCTACTCACAAAACCATGAATCATGCATAATCCATAAAGTAGTAACATGTTCATTTGGAAAATCATAACATAACATGTGAACACATAAGCCTAAAGTCATATCATAGCATGGGGGAGCATAAACATACAATCATAACATAGCATGTGAGAACATAAACATAAAATCATATCATATCATATGAGAGCATATAATGAAATCATATCGTATCATGTGACGGCATAATGATCATATAAATATCATAGACATATTTTCAAGAGCATCTTAAATAAACATAAAGGAAAAAGCATATAACATGTGCATGTAGATGCAAGATGTACTTTTGAAAACATGTATCATGAAATGAATATATGCAAGATGTCCTTTTTGAAAACATATATCATATACATACTTAAACATAATCTCAACATGAGGGCCCGGCTTGTACCACATACATACATAAATGCGCGCATCCTAAATAGATCCAAGGTAGCGAATCTTGAACCTACTAGGAACTAGGCACGTTTCATAGACCATCGACCTAGGGGCAACTTAGGAGCCCATCCCTTTTACTAGGCCCGTTTCATAGACCATCGACCTAGGGGCGCTTGTGGAGCCCACCCTTAGTACAAGCCAAACAAAAGTAAAATAGCATATCATGTTTCTTATCATATCATACATATCATGTTCTTGTCATATCGTGGCATATCATGTTCTTGTCTTATAATGAAGAGTGCTCTTAATCCCAACTCAAGGGAAGCATCTCTTAGGATTTTCATCTTACATAAGCCTTTCATAAACATATCATGTTCTTGTCATATCATGAAGCATAGCATGTTCTTAGCATATCATGAAGCATAGCATGTTTTTATCATATCATGAAGCATAATATGTTTTTATCATATCATGAAGCCTAGCATGTTTTTATCATATCATGAAGCCTAGCATGTTCTTGTCATGTAAAGCATATCATTTTCATGCATCGTTAAGGGTTTTTGAACTTTCTACAAGCCCTAATCATACTTGGCCGAAACTTGCAAAGGTGATGGTCTTGGTTTTTAAGCAACTTTAAACAAGGAAAGCATCATATTAGTATCACATGGTACTTATCATAAAATAGGGGACCATTAGCAAACATAAACCCTAGTTTTCTTGGTTTGGCCGAAACCAACACATCATGGTTCTAGGTTTTTAAGCAACATAAGCATGAAGAATTTAAACTAACATCATATAGGAGCTTATACATCATAAGGAATCATGAACAAGCATAGTTGGTTCCAAAAGTTTTTCTCTAAACCTTTTATCTGCTCTTGGTCGAAACCTAAAGGAGGTGGTTCTAAATTTCTTTTAAGCAACATGTAGCATGAAACTTTTACAACATTCATAGCATAAGAAGAGAGGTTCTTAGTAAGCATAATTAGGTTTCTAACCCTAATGTTCAACCTTGGCTGAATCCTATAAGCATGTGTTCTAGGTTTCTTTTAACAACTTGAAGCATGAAACTTTTACAACATACATAGCATAGAAAGAGATTCATAGTAAGCATAATTAGGTTTCTAACCCTAATGTTCATCCTTGGCCGAACCCTATAAGCATGTGTTCTAGGTTTCCTTTAACAACTTGAAGCATAAAACTCTTACAACATACATAGCATAGAAAGAGATTCATAGTAAGCATAATTAGGTTTCTAACCCTAATGTTCATCCTTGGCCGAACCCTATAAGCATGTATTCTAGGTTTCCTTTAACAACTTGAAGCATGAAACTCTTACAACATACATGGCATAGAAAGAGATTCATAGTAAGCATAATTAGGTTTCTAACCCTAATGTTCATCCTTGGCCGAACCCTATAAGCATATGTTCTAGGTCTCTTTTAACAACTTGAAGCATAAAACTTTTAAACTAATATCATACAATGAGTTAATTATCATGAGGAATCATAAAAAAGCTTAGTTGAGTTTTTAAACTTCCTCTAATGCCTTTGTTCCTTACTTGGCCGAAACTCTAAAACATGGATCTACCCTTTTATGCAACCTAAACATGAGAACTTTAAGCTAACATCATGTAGTGAGTTATAAACCATAAGAGATCGTAAACAAGCATAGTTTCCATTCTAAACTTTCTCTACACATCTTTATCTTCTCATGGCTGAAACTTAAAAGAGTGGGGTATTAAGTTTTAAACCACATGAAGCCATAAAACTTTTTAACAACCATAGATAACCAAGAACTAATAGATGGCATGTTTCCAACCTTACTTATCATGGCCGAACCCTACAAGGTAACTTCCTAAGTTTTTCAAATCATTTTTAAGCATAGAAAACATAGGAGCTACTTGTACTACAGGTGAGGGGGATACTTACTTCCTCTCGCTTGATTTACTAGGAGAATACCCTTGCTTGTGAAGCTTTCCTAGAGAGAAAATCCTTTTGGTTGGGTTTCGGCAATGGTGAGGAGAGGGAGGCTTGATTTTGGTGGAGAGGAGGAGGAAGAAGAGGGAAGAAGAGAAAATGAATTTTTCCATTCTCTTTCTCCTTTTATTCCAAATGAAAGGAAGAAGGAAAAATGAACTTTTCCTTCCCTTTTCTTTTACTCATCCTAAATGAAGGGAGAAAGCAAAACCATCTTTTCCTTGGAAGAAGAAGAAGAAAACTTGAACTTCTCCTTCTTAGTGAAGAGAGCCTTCACTTTCCTTACCTTTAACTATCTTGTCCCTTTCCTTTCTAACAGCACACCCCTGCTAGGGCTACTGGTTATGACATTCATGCATCTAACAAGAGGTCCAAGGTTCAAACCTTGGTCATGCCTCTTTTTGGTTTTATTTTTCTTTTATTTTTGGAAGTATTCACATAAGGCTTATTCTAATCATGCAACAATTCTCATAAAATAACTTAGGGATCCTATGGGTGTTACAGTCCCCCATACCTCATAAGAGTTCATCCTCGAACTTAAAATAGCTCTGGGTACTTTTGTTTCATATCGTCTTCGCGTTCCCAAGTGGCTTCTTCGAACCGTTGATTTTGCCACAGGACCTTTACTAAGGGTACCTCTTTGTTCCTTATTCTTTTGACATCTCGGTCTAATATCTGAACCGGTCGGCTCTCGTAACTTAGGTCTTCTTGAACTTGTACTGTCTGTGGCTCGATCACTTAGTCTGTACTCGAAATACATTTCTTTAGCATCGAAACGTGGAACACGTTGTGGATAGCTGACATCTCTTGAGGCAGCTCTATCTCATAAGCTACCTTGCCGACCCTTTTCTGAATCTGATATGGTCCCACGTAGCGCGGACTCAGCTTTCCCTTCTTTCCGAACCTCATCACTCCTTTCATAGGAGCTACCTTGAGAAATACCAAATCCCCGACACTAAATTCCAACGGCCTACGTCGCTTATCTGCATAATTCTTCTGCCGACTCTGAGCAGTTTCTATTCTTTGGCGGATGTTCTGTATAGCACGAGTGGTGTTGTCAATGAAATTTGTTCGGAATACCATCTCCTTCTTTTCACCACCTTCGTACCAGCATATAGGGGATCTACATTTCCTCCCGTACAAAGCCTCGTAAGACGCCATTCCAATAGCAGCTTGGTAGCTATTATTGTAGGCGAATTCCGCTAAGCATAGATATCGACACCAGCTCCCCTTGAAGTCTAAGGCGTAAGCTCGTAACATATCTTCTAGTACTTGGTTCACCCTTTCTGTTTGTCCGTCGGTCTGAGGGTGGAAGGCAGTACTGAACAATAGCTTTATGCCAAGAGCCTTCTGAACACATTCCTTGTAACGACCCAATTTTCCCTATTCTGAGTTTCAAATGTCCATAAAGATATTTGAAAATGCTTTTAAAATATTCTAGAGATTTTTAGAAATTTTTAGAGTATTTTTGCGTAATTTTTGGAGGTCGTTTAGCATTTTTACAAAACCAAAGAAGTTTAGGCAAAAAACGTTGGAAGTGAGGTTTGAACCCGGGACCTCGGGTCAGACTGACCCAAGCCAAAACCAGCCTGACCAACTAAGCCAGCGAGTTTTTGTTAGTTATATATGGAGCAATATATATATAAGTAGTAGTTAGGAATAAGAAGGAAAATAGTGGCAGCCGAGACTCGAATCCGCGAGCCTTGACTTAGTCAAAGCGCAACAAACCAACCGGTCTACAAAAGCTTTGATAATTATATAGGAGGTGGAATATATTTAAGCTATAGTTAGAGCGTTTTGAATAAAAGGGGAATAAAAGTGCGCGGCTGGGATTCGAACCCATGAGCTGGGCTTTAAGCAAAACCGGCCCAAACCATCTGAGCTACACGGACTTTGTCAACCTAATATGGAGAGAATTGGATATAAAGTATAGTTATAATGGAAAAACCCGAATTATAAGAGAAGGTTTAAGTTTTCTTTTCCCCAAAACCTAACTTTCCTCCTCTCCCGACGCGACGGCGCTGTGCTCGGGCGGAAACGCAGCCACTTTGGAGCTTCTTTCCGGCGGCCGGCGAAGGCTTCTTCCGGCGAACCTTGCGGACCCGAGTTCCTCCCGTCGAAGAGAGCCCGCGAGCACAAGAGGAGACCGAGATTTCGAGCTCCACCCGGAACCCTAATCGCCCCTTCCTCCTTCTCGGTTGTAAGTGCAAGAACAAGGGGTAAGTACTACTCACCTGCGGTAGGAGTTGCTCCGATCTTTCGGTTTTCGTTTCCTTGTTTTCCTGAGTTTCTTGAATCCGAAACATGCTATAAGGATTTTGGCTTTTGGGTATTCTGCCGTGAGCTTCACAGGGAAATCAAGGTTTCGTTTAGGTTAGTTGAGCATGTAGTATGATTCTAGTGCCAAGTAGAATTGTATGCATTCTATCCTTAATTATTGCTAGGGATTTTGGCCGTGCACAGTGGAGTTCCGGTTGATTCCTTGCTGCCCTGTTTAGGATCATACCGAACAGATCATTATAGTTATCCCATGTCGCTGCCATGAGTTCACTTAAGGATGCATTGTCTTGGCTTGCTGTTGAATGCTTTGAATTGTATGTTGTACAGGAATTTCCTTGCTTTAAGGTCATGTTGTACTTAGTTAAAGTTGATTAGAGATTGTTTTTACAGCATGTTTAAGAAGTTGAGTAGCATTCTATGTCTGTTTATTTTTACAGCATGATTAGAATCACTAAAGGTAGCATCCTTTGTCTATTTTACCGCATGCTTAAGAAGCCCTAAAGTAGTATTTTTTTTGTCTATGTTTTATAACATGATTAGAATCCCTAAAGTAGCATTCTTTGCCTAGTTTTACAGCATGTTTAGAAGCACTGAAGTAGCATTCTATGCCCTGTTTTTACAGCATGTTTAGAAGTATTAAAGTAGCATTCTTTGCCTAGTTTTACAGCATGTTTAGAAGCACTGAAGTAGCATTCTATGCCCTGTTTTTACAGCATGTTTAGAAGTATTAAAGTAGCATTCTTTGCCTAGTTTTACAGCATGTTTAGAAGCACTGAAGTAGCATTCTATGCCCTGTTTTTACAGCATGTTTAGAAGTATTAAAGTAGCATTCTATGCCTATTTTTATAGCATGTTTAGAAGCACTAAAGTAGCATTCTATGCCATGTTTTTATAGCATGATTAGTAAGTCCAGATGTGCTTTCTTTTCCTTTATTTTATAGCATGTTTAGAAAGTCCAGATTTGCTTTCCTTTGCTCTATTTTATAACAGGCTTAGGGAGTTCAGATTTGTTTTCCTTTGTGTTATTTTTATATAGCATGCTTGGTTAGTTGTAATCCTATACTTGTTAGATATATATCTAAAGGATTCTAATAAGCTCTAGTAAAGGATTATGAGAAGTATGAGTAAAGAAAAGACCAAGGTCTAATTAAAAAAAAGATAACAAGTAAGTAAAGCAAGAGGCTAGTACCCGACATCCAAGAGCTTGTCGTTAAACAAATCCAGGTGACCATTTCCGAGGTCTTGGCCCTGGTAGACCGAGGTCTGCTCTTTTAGGATTGGTGGCTCGCAACCCCAACCTATTAGGGAACGCGCATGAGTTGGTACTAGGCCTGGGCCCAAGAAAAGAAAACCAAAGTAAAGAAGTAAAGAAAGAAAGAAAAGTAAAGAAGTAAAGGAAGAAAGAAAAGAAAAGTTAAGTAAGAAGGAAGAAAGAAAGAAGAAGAAAGTAAAAGATAGAAATTAAAAGATTAATTTCTAACACAAGGATACAAGAAATGAAATAAGTTCCAAGCTTAGAATAAATAAGAATGGTTAGGTTCTTTGATTCTAAGTTTACATTGTTAGTTTCTTGTTATCCTGCTTGATACTGAGTATGATTTGTATTCCGTTCATTCTCTGTATACCATGAGCACATGCAGATAGCTTTATTATTTCAGTTTCAGCACTTATGCATTTCATTTATGCATTTCGAGTTTTGTGAGATAGATTAGTACTTACTAAGCGTTTTCGCTTATAGATACTTTTCTTTTTCCTCCTACTGCAGATAAAGGAAAAGCTAAGATATGAAGGGAGGCGACAGGGTGGTGGTGATGATGGATGTGTGTGGTGACTGAACTATGGAGAGGTCCAGAGGGGACTAGCAAGACTTATTTATTTAGAGTTTATGTCTAGTTCATTTTTCTTATTTCTGTTATGAAATTATGAGTTATGATTGAGTTTGATGTGCATTGTAGCTTATTATGCTTCATTCTGGTAGATTGAGTTTAGTTCATGTTGCTAGATTAGTTTTTGATTATGATATGATTTATTACTGCGTGGTTGTGAATAAATTGTGATCCAGCCGCGTGTGGCTGTGTATATATATATTGTGTATTATAGATTTGGTCACCGGTACAGGGGAGATTCTGCCGAAATTTTTCGGTAGGGATTTCTCTGAACCGTGATAAATCTAAGTGTCGCTAATAATAGCATAAGTGACACTAGTAAGTAGAGTAGGAGTTAGGTAACGGTCGCCCTTAGAGAGTAGTAGTAAGAAGGGTGGGTTGTTACATTCCTAGAAATGTGAAACAAAGCGACCATCTCTGTCAGAAATAATGGTCTTAGGAATCCCATGTAATCTAATAATTTCCTTGACATATAATTGAGCCAGTTGCTCAATCGAATAGGTCATCTTGATTGCTAGGAAGTGGGCAGATTTCGTCAATCTGTCCTAGACGTCCGTGAATAGGTTACCCTTGCTAGGGACCCTCGGGTATACAATCTAGAACACTTTCTTTACGAGAGCAGCAGTTCCTATGGGATTGCTTCTCCTTTTGAGGGAACGTCTTAGGTGTCCGGAAAGGGTTACCCCTGTCACTAGGGTACCTTGGTCAATACGCTCTAAGGTATCCCCCTTACAGGATCAACAATCCTCCACATCAATCAATCAAAGCATAGAAATATAAACATCTCACACAAGCATGAACAAGACATTGATAAGTCATCGAATAGAAACAGGATGAATCTACATAGTTCTACATCCCCATTGCATTACAAATACTCCCTAATCCTAGAAGAGGGTGTCTACTCCATTGTGGGGGAAGAACAACCCCAGAACATAAAGATAAACATACTTACAACCCTAGAAGAAAAGGAAGAAGAGATGCTTGATGATTCCAATGCCATGGGAATGCTTCCTTGCTCCGGAGATGGACAGATTGTGAAGTGACGGCGGTGGATGAAGCTCTATGACTTTCCCACGAGGGGAGGGACGAAGTCCCGAACCAAATATCCTCCCAAAAGTAGGTTTCTTAACCCTTTTATAAGCTAGGGTACGGATGTCTCACGACCCGCACCACAGCCGTGTGAGTTGACACGGCCGTGTACATCTTCTGCACTGGTCGAGTGGCATGGCCGTGTGAGTTGACATGGCCATGTACATCTTCTACACTGGTTGAGTGGCACGACCGTGCGAGTTTACACGGCCGTGTACATCTTATGCTCTGGATACACTACACGGCCGTGCGAATTTGTCACGGCCGTGCATCAAGGCCATGCTGCACTTGTAAGCCATTTTAGTGCCTCTTAACGTGGTATTCTTGTTGGGTTTCTCGGGCTGCAAAAACCGCTTTTTGTGTTGCAGAAACCCCGAAACCCTGTCGTCGGATCCGTGTGAAGAAATAAAAATTTACGTAAAACTTCGAGTACGAGTTTCTAGCCTAGATCTAAACTAGATCTACAAAGGAGAAGAGCTTTACCCTTGATGCGATGCCCTTCGCTAATCCCGCTCGTCCAAGGTTCGTCGGATCTCGAGAGTATTAAAGTAGATACTCCTCTATGTGTATCCACACAAGCAAGAGATGGAGAAACCAAACAAAAGGTGTGCTAGCACCTTTGAAAGGTTCGGCCAAAGAGGAGGAGAGGGAGAGAAGAGAGAGCTTGAGGAAGAAGATGAGAGTTACACAAAAAAGTGAAACTCACCCAATGAATGAGTGGCCGGCCACATGAATGAGGTTAATAACCTCCATGGAATACCAAAAGTCACAACTCTTGGTAACTCCCATAAGGTGGTATCTCACTTAAGCAATCATGATGATGTGGAGCATCATCATTGGCCCACTCTTTGCCAACTCACCAATGAGGTGGCAAATGGTTAAGTCAAACTTGACCCTTCATCTTCCTCTCCAGTCAAGTCAAACTTGACCACTTCTCTCCCATGGTTGATCAAATCTAATCATTGGTTCAAGTCAATTTTAATTTAATAAATCTCTATTCATTGAATTAAATTGACTCAATGAGTTTAAGTCCAAATTAGACTCATCTAACACATGAACCAAATTGAGTCCAACTCAATTAGTCTAATTTGGATTACTCTTAATCCAATTTGGTTCATCACATGGACCTAATCCTTTAGGTTCATCAAATGAACCTAATCTCCATCTAATTACCCTTTGTGTGTGACCCTATATGTTCTTATAACATTGGCAATGCTCCTAAACCCATTTAGAAGTATAAGTAATGAGCGGTATCTAGTAACACATCATTACTACCCAAGTTATAAGAATGTTGAGATCCAACATCACCTTGTGACTACTAATTGTGACTCTTCACAATATATGACAAGTGTCCTTCTATCCTTGACATCTAGATTGATCAATGTGAGGTATAGAGCGTGTCATCCTCTAATCAATCTAAATCTTGAATCCCAAGTAGACTCACTCAATCAAATGAGCTCAACATCTCATATTGACTCATTTGGGCATGGTCATGCACTTAGTGGTCTCACTCTATCAAGAATATCGATGTCACTCCCGTCATATAGGAGGGATAGATCCCATCTACATCACTCACATCCCTACACATAATTTGTTATATACCCAGTAATCACCTTTATAGTCCACCCAGTTACGGATGACGTTTGACGAAGCCAAAGTATACAACTCCTTATGTAGGGAACCATGGTGACTTCAGGTCCAAGGACTAATAGTCATACTAATAACCACATGAGAAAGTATATGACACTCATATAACGATCCATGATACTTTCTCATGGCGGGTCATTCAGTATACATTCTCCAATGCATACCCATGTGTCAACTTGATATCTCCATATCCATGACTTGTGAGATCAAGTCATTGAGTTGACCTACATGCTAGTCTCATCGCATTAACATTGTCCTTGAATGCTAATACTTGACTAGGAATGATTAGGAGTAGTGTTCCCTATATCATCTCACTATCGATTCAACCAATCGATTGATATAGGTAAGAACCTTCTACTCAAGGACGCTATTATACTTAGTTATTTGGCACCAATACAAGTAAGCATAATAACCATAAACAAATG
This sequence comes from Zingiber officinale, assembly GCF_018446385.1. NCBI lineage: Eukaryota > Viridiplantae > Streptophyta > Magnoliopsida > Zingiberales > Zingiberaceae > Zingiber > Zingiber officinale. Next base: position 32,535,902 of record NC_055999.1, on the reverse strand, counting down.
ACTTTATATATATAAGAATATGATACAACGAGTCTATACAACAATCATCAAATGATTGGCTCTTGGGCTCTAACTAACAATTCTTGAGATGTGGTCTTCATGAAAGTTGTATATCTTGAAGTTATCTACAATTTGGTATAAAGAACAGTCCAAAACTCCAATGGACCACAAGGTTATACCTGTTTTACTCTTGGTGTACAGTGCAGGATTTGACACGGCCGTGTGCCAAGGCCGTGTCTCATAGAAACGAACTTTAGACCTTGAATACTTGGTTTTCTCTACTTTAGGTCTTCATAAGAGTTGTAGATCCTGAAGTTATCTACATTTTAATATCTGGAACAGCTCATAACTCCAACCGAGCAGAAAGTTATGGTCATTTTACTTTTGGTCTGCAATGTTGGAAATTCCACATGACCTTCACACGTCCCCCACACGGCCGTGTGGGTTCCACATAGCCAGAACATGAAGAAAACTTAGTCTTTGCCTGCCTGTGACACTCTGGAAGCTCTAGACTTCATGTAGGCTTCTTTTTTTCTCCAAATCATGTCCTATCAATTAAAACAAGTAAAGAGCAGATCTCCAAACAAATATAATGGAAGTATGACATTATAAGGAAATAGAGTGCAATAAACATATAATATGCTAATGAAATATAAGTTGATGTGCGTCCAAACATGTATAAATGATCATAAGATCTATACACATCATGTCCCTTAGGACCTAGGGTTACCACCCTTAGGATTTTCCACCTGCCTAGAATCCACTAGGACTTTTACCTAAGACAACTTAGGACTTTCCTGTAAGCTCAATAAACCTTGTTAGATAATAAAACAACTTAACTTTGGACCCTTTGACATAATCAAAATACAGGTTCGATCGTCGAATGTTTCCCGCACCAACAATCTCCCCCTATTTAATTAGGGTAACACAGCTCAAAGTTAAGTAAAACATAATAAAATAATAAAGGAAATTTAAGTATGAGCATAGATAAAATAATTCATACATAATTTTCTTATGCTCTCTCTTTTATAAAAATTATGTTTAAATTCTTAGCTTTTCTTTAACTTTAACTTTTCTCTCCCCCTTTGACATAAATCAAAAATAATAAACAGAGAGAAGGTTGTTTTACATGAAAAGATAGAAAAAATTATTCTATTAACTTTATGCTCCCCCTGAAAGTGAGTCAGCCTTTAAAAGAAAACTTAGCTACACTTAGTTTTTGAAAATAAGTGCTTTGAAATATATTTACCCAATTTAGAAATACTTTGAAAATACTTATCTTTTTCAAAAAATAAAATAACTTAGTGCATTTTTAGCTTTGAAAATAATTATTTTGTCAAATACTTAGCTTTCAAAAGAAATTGATAAGAACTTAGCTTTAATACTTAGCTTAAAAAGAATTGATAAAAGCTTAGTTAAGTACTTAGATTTTGATAAACACTTAGCTTTTAAAAATATTTTTAAAAAAATCTAGCTAAGTAAAAGTTTACTTTGAAAAGTACTTTATCAAATACTTAGTTTTTGTCTTTTCAAAAATAATTTTAAAATTAAACTTCCTCTTTCACTCCCCCTTAATTAATGCTGAAAATTTTAATTAAATAATTTTTGTTTAGGAATCCTAGAGTCCAAGCATGTAAATCAAAAATATAAATATTATTCTTTATTTTCCAAATTTTTCATCTCACTCATTCTAAGTTATCAAATATGTTCAACTTATGAGTGTGTGTGACGGAGTTAAGTTAAGTTGATTTTGTCTTTAACTTTGAAAAATATTTATGATCTTAAAGTATATTTCAAACATAATTTTAGTTAAATTTAAATTTTGAAAATACTAAAATTAAGATTTTAAATTACAATTTTGAAATATAATTAAAATTTGAAGATTAATTGAACATTTGAAAATAATTAAGATTTTGTAAATTAATTATATTTGTGTAATTGATTATGCTTTTAAAATTAATTAGATTTCAAAATTAATTAAGCTTTTCAAATTAATTATGATTAGAAATTAATTAATTAAGATTTTAAAATTAATTAAGCTTTTGAAATTAATTATGAGTAGAAATTAATTATAAATTTTAATTGAGTTAGCTTTAATTTAATTATTTAGGTTTGGTTAACTATTTTAAACCTAGGTCCATCTCTCTCTTTTCTAGATTTTCAATCAGGGAACCTTAATAGTTTTGTGAGATAGTTAATTTAATCTTCAATTTAAATTCCATTCTAAGGATTGATTTAGATTTGAGTTAGACTAAGGTTTTATAGTTAGTCAATTAAATATTTATTTTAATGATTGGCTTCCAGGTTGTGGCGAGGCACTAGGTTTTCTTAGATATGACATCATCCACCACTTTTAGACAAAGCCTTTTAAAGAAATTAGATATTTAATTTTCTTTCTGAAACTCTTTGGTTTAACTAGTCAAGTGTGAATCAAGTCTAGGTCCTTATCTATCTTAGTCTAAGCATGAATAATAAAAAGCAGTAAATCAAACATTAGATAAATATATTTTATGATAAAAATGATCTTTTTATTAGCTCCCCCTAGATCATAGTCTCGATAAGGTCTATTAAGGTAATGAAACTGATCCTTGAGGATCCAATATTGACCAAGTCCAACTTGATTAATCAAGTTCAACTTGGGGACCCATGGTTGGACCAAGTTTATATTTGATCGATTTACTAATGATAAGTAGGATCTAAATCTTTGTTTGACCTTGTATCCAAGTCTAGTTTGGTAGTATACAACCCTTGTTTTCCAAGAATTAGGTCAAGGTTCTTAGAACCCAAAGTGAATCATTCTAATGAGTCCTTGAGTTCTTTAACTTGAGTTTTTAAATTGGAATTCTCTTCCTTAACTTGCTCAGTGAAAGAACTCGAGTTAGTCATTTTCTTAAGGCTATTACCTCCTTTTGGAGTGACTTAACCCGGATGTTGGATTTGGCCAACTTTATTAATAAATATGAAACTAAATTTTGTAATTCATTAATTTTAGTACCAGAAATTAGCTAACTGACAACATTGTTTAGCCCTTCGGAAACAGATAAGGATCTGTAGCTTCTTTCAGACTTGGTTTTCGATTCGGCTTCGATTTATGATTCAAACTTTGTTTCGGCAACATATGCTTGTACTGGTAGAGCAAGGAAGCTTGCTTGCTCATGTTCTTTGTCAGAATCTTTAGATGATGTGGACCACGTTACTTTCAAGGCCTTCCTTCTTCTTTACTTCTGGTTCGAACACTCCGGCTTGTAGTGCCCCTTCTGGTTACAGTCATGGCATGTAACTCCAGACTTGACCTTCATATTCGATTGAGTCACCTTCTTCTTTTTGCACATTTTTCGTACCATTTTTACGAGCTCCGCGGTAATTTCGTCATCTTCTGAGTCCAATTCATCTTCGGACTTAGGTTTGGATCGGCACTTGATTTTTGGTTCTCTCATTCTGCTTGTACCTGCAATCAAAGAAATACCTTTCTCGCCCAACAATGCATTAGTCTGCTCATGTAATTCAAAGTCTGAGAATAATTCATCTAATCTAGTTGAAGAAAGATCCTTAGAAACCTTGTAAGCATCTACCATTGATGCCCACAGGGTGTTCCTAGGAAATGCATTTAATGCATACCTGATGATGTCATAATTTTCCACCTTCTGTCCGATTACGTGGAGGCCATTCAGTAGTTCTTGTATGAGAGCATGAAGTTGGCTAATTGACTGACCTTCCTATATTTTTATATTATATAATTTATTTAAAATTAAATCACGTTTACTTACTTTCATATCGGAAGTTCCCTTGTGGAGCTCGATCAGCTTCTCCCATAGTTCTTTCGCGCTTGAGAATGGACCGACTCAATTCAATTCTTCTTTGGTTAAGCTACATTGAAGAGTTTATGTTGCTTTTGCATTATCTTTAATTTTCTTACGAGTTGGTGCGTCCCATTTGTCGCATGGGACAAGTGCTCTGGTGTTATCGACTGGTAGGGAGAAGCCCGTTTGAATGATGATCCACATCTCTATCTTTGTCTTCAAGTAGTACTCCATTCTGCCCTTCCAGTAGCCAAAATCCTCGCCAGAGAAGAGGGGTGGGTGTGCTGTGTTGTAACCTTCTTGGTAGGCCATTGATTAAGAACCTCGCACACAAATAATACAATAACAAATGTTCCAAAACTTGGTCTTGGATTAGTAGTACGGGAGAAAAATAAAAATAGTAATTTACTAATTTCGAAAATAATAATAATAATAAAATAATAGAAAATAGTAATAATAATATTAAAAAAAATATTATTACAAGATTATGAAAATGTAATATTTCGCTAATACCGACCAATGGTAAAAAGATGAAAATGAATTTTTCAAAAATAGTTTTGTAGGGAAAAAAATGAAAGGTAGTTGTACCGATTCAGAGCAACCCTGCTCTAATATCAATTGTAGGATCGAAAAGCGCTAGAGGAGGGGTGAATAACGCTCGTAGCTTTTACTTTCATTTCGAGTAAATATGCAACAGAAATAAAAAATAATACAAACGAAAACACCAAGATTTACTTGGTTCAGAGCTTGTGGTGACTCCTACTCCAAGGTCCACACATAAGAGTGCTTTCTATGGGTAATCACTATAAATTTAAAGTATTACAAAAGAGTACCGTTGATTGGATGCAGTAATCAAAATTATACCGACAATAGAATATCTGAAATTTGAGCTCTTGGTTGTTGGAGCAATGTTAGAACTTTACCGGATTATCTTTTGAGCAGCACACAGAAGGAAGGATTGCGATTTATTGTTTTCCTTTGGTTTCTGCTCGAACTGGGCTTAAATAGCCCATAGAGGGTGCCTCCAACCTACATAGGAGGCACCTCCAACCAAGGGTTATCTCCTCCGCGTCGATGCTGATAAGCTCCGCTTCCTTCACTGCTTATTTGCTCGAAGGCGCCTTCAAGCTCCATGGAAGGTGCCTTCCATCCAACGTCCAAGACGCCTTCAAGCCCCTTCGAAGGCACCTTTAGCCTTGCTTCCTGTGCAGCCATAGCCAAGGCGCCCGAGGCACCTCCAATAGCCCAAAGGCGCCTCAGACATTGTTCATCCAATAGTTCTCTTATGTAACTTCATTCCTGTAAAGCATATTAGTCTATAAACAAAGTATACCCTATTATTCCCTCGGATAGTCCGATTCTGACTTCAGATTTCTTGGAAATCCTAGGTTGAATCGATGCCTACTATTCCCTCGTCAGGAAACACGTCCTCACCTACTCCTTTCAGTAGAGTTTACCTATTGTGAGATCGGTCCTCCAAATCGACTGGACTTTCTACCTAGGATTACCACCCCCTAGGACCTAGGATTACCACCCCCTAAGGTTTTCCTTAGCATAGGATTACCACCCCCTAGGACCTAGGGTTACCACCCTGCGTAGAATCCACTAGGATTTTTATCTAAGACAACTTAGGACTTTCCTACAAGCTCAATAAACCCTGTTATATAACAAGATAACTTAACTTTGGAGCCTTTGATATAATCAAAACATAGGTTTGATCGTCGGATGCTTCCCGCACCAACACACACCACCAAGAAGAGAAACTTGAAGAAGATGACAGGCTTGATTGAATCTCTGAAGTATAAAGGAGGAAGCTTATGGGACATCACCTATTGGATGATGAAGATGGAGGTCTTTTTGATATGGATTAGGACACTATGATGGTGGTCAAGGAGTCATTTAAAGTCCCAAGAGACAAGAAAGGGAAGAGGCTTCTACCAAGATATTGGACCGAGGAGCAACGATCACAATTAAAGGTAAATGATAAGGTAATATCAATTTTAATTGATATTTTACCTAATGATTTGACTAATCATGTAGCCAAATATGAGAACGCCCATGATTTATGGAGCAAGATAAAGAAGGTTCCATGGGAAGAACCTTTTCCTACACAAGAGGAAGAAAAATTTGAAGAAAAGGATGAAGTGGCTCAATAGAGGAGGAGCAACCGGGAGGTGATGTGTGTTCAACATCCAAGGAGAAGGAGGATGAGGAAATGTCATCAACAAGTGTGGATGAGGAGACATCCTCAAAGGTTGAAGAAGAATCTAAGATAAGTGAAGAAGAAGAAGAAGTCTTGGAAGTCAACCTAGTGAGCATCGCCACCGAAGTGAAGTCAAAGGATCATATCACTTTCTTCGGGTGTAATAAGAAGGGACACTACAAGAGTAGGTGTCTGTTGAGTAAGAAGAAGGTAACTCCTAAACTCATTCAAGTTAATTTAAATACTAACAAGAGTTGCAGGAATGAAGAAACCCAATGAAGGAGATTGCGCAACATATGCTTCGCATGTAGGGAGAAGGGTCACTACTTCACCAAATGCCCCAAGAAGCGGGAGATCAAGAAGCTTGCACAATTGAAGAAATGGGAGAAGAACAAGAGGAGCTCAAATCGAGGGGGAGATTCAAGGGTAAGGGAGGCATACTCCAACTTGAAATGTAATTCAAATTCTTATGTTCCCATGCATGCTAGGAAATAATAATAATAATCATTGTGTAGTAATGCAAAATTTTAGCTTTAGATATCATGATAAAAATAGAATCAATATAGATCATAACCCTAGAAGATCTATGCATGATAAACCTAGAAATGGTAGACCTAAGGAGAGCCAAGGCATTAATCCCAAGAAGGGGAGACATATGCCTAGAAAAATGGATAGGTCTAGGAATGCCCATGGTGGACATGTTGACTCTAGGTTTAGGAACCTAGAAAAGGAAAATCAAGCTTTGAAGGCAAAGCTTAATACGTTAGAAAAATTCTTTAAGATATTCAATGTTGGATTTAAGGGATTAGGTATGGTGTTGGATAGTTAAAGACCCAACAATCATAGATCAGGTTTGGGATACTGATCTAGTTCCTCCAAGGACAAGGAGAGATCATATGCTAAGGTGGCAAATGATCATGGCAAGGGAGAGTTATCCAAAGCCGATAAGAATAAATATGCTAGGGTTGCATATGACTATGGCAAGGATAATGTGTCCAAGATTAAGAAGATAAGAAAATCTTCTAAAGAGTATCATTGTGGTTTAGCCACAATAAATGAGTCACCTAGGGTGGTGGCTAAGGTTAAGAGCTCTAGGAGGAGCTCAAAGAGTCAATTTGGGACCCATGTCCAATGGATCTCAGGTGGGTATTACTTGGGAGTCTAGAAGAGTCATAGAATGTGCCAAAGTGGTTTTGGAGGACTTGAGTCTCAAACCAAGGGATTTAGCATAATTGGGATGAGTTTCATATTTAAAAATATGAATTATGTTCATATTGCATGATAATTAGTTTCAGATGTATAGATGTCATATAAACCAATGCTAGAGATACATTGAGGGTTAGTATGGGCAAATACATCAAGAGGAAGCCAAAACTAGAACTTTAGGTCAAAGTTCAGTTGCACTATTTAGTTAGTTTTGGATTTTGTGTTAATCTTGAGATTGGTGATAGATATATTTTTAAATATATTTTTCCCAAGTAGACATGAGTAAAATAAACATCTCCAAAAATTTTAAAATTTTTGGATGTCTGTGGAATTATTGGTGCATTCCTGAAATTGGATCAGAAATATTGATTGGCTGAAATCAGGGTACCAGTTAATAGGTGCAGTTACCAATCGACTGGTAACATTGTTCATCAAACACAGAATGCCTCTATGAGTTTATTTTAATAAGGGTAATCGACTGGTGTTTCTGGTAGTCGACTGATACCAGTCTGAAACTATTTTTTCAACACTGATTTTGATCAGGTCAGCTTATATAGGTGTATGAGATCCTTGGGGGATAAATACACGAGTTTAGGGTCAATTTAGATGATCAAGTTTCAATAATTGGGATACTATTAGAAGCATTTTAATGTTAGGCAAAGCGGGAGAAGTAAGGTTTAGTTGGGAAAACCTTAAATGTCTTTGCGTGTAGGAGAGCTTTGTGATAGGTTCTTAAATATCCCTATGGTAAAAATCCTAACTAATCAGAAGCTTAGGTGTAGGGGGAACCTTATGATAGGTTCTAATAAATATTGCATATTTTCCTTGGCGGTGTAAGTCTAAGTGTGTACACTTGGCAACATAAGTCCAAATGTGTTGTGTTATTGCTATTGCTTTTTCCTAACTTAAACATATTGTTTAACATCAAAAAGGGGGAGATTGTTGAAGCAATCTCAATGGTCCATGCAACCATGTGTTTTGATATTTGGGCAAAAGGTTTAAGTTAGGTTTACCCTTATATTTGATATGTGTATGTGAGTGTACAAGTTTGTAGGATACACATATGACTCAACTTGATGGCTTCAGGTCTAGTGAAGGATAGAGCATCCGAGGAACCGTGGACAAGGCAACAAGGACAAGGGCCGAGGGAAGTGACTTTAAGACATACGAGAAGGATGAACTTTGGGATGAGCTGCGGGCTTGGATGCATCCGAGGGACGAGAGCTAAAGGAAGTAGGCTTGAAGATAAGAGGTCAAAGCTGCAAAGAAGAGTCAAGTGAGTCATGAGGGTCTGAGCGCAAGAGAAATGTACTTAGGAAGGGAAACCCTATGTTTAGGGTTTTACTAGTCAACTAGTACTAGGACCAGTCGATTGGGGCAAAGCACAAAGAGTTTCTATGCTCGAACAGTAGGGATCAGTGGACTGGTACAAGAACCAGTCGATTGTTAAAGAGCAGTTGGAGAGCCGTTGGCCATGCACCAGTGACCGGTGCAAGGATCAGTCGACTAGTAACAATAAACAACAAGGTTGTTTATTCCCAAGCTCTATAAAATGGAGCTTGGGATGGCTGGCCAAAGTTGACACAATTAGAGGTGGTTAACCCTAATTAGTAGTCACTAAGTGCTCAAGGTTTTCTTTGTGTCCAAGAGATCTTGGTTAGAGTTGTCGAGAGGTTTCTCCACCCATAAGGAGACTTATGATAGTTGGAGTTTACCAAGGGCTAATCCACCGAAGGATTGAGGGATTGTCTACCTTACGGGCAGTCGTGAAGTAGGAGTAAGTTATCTCCAAACCACGTAAATGATCATGTATCTTGGTTTACTTTCTTGTCTTACCTTTATCTTTCATATTTGTATTTATATTTGTATTGTTTGTTTTCCGCTGTGCACTAACGAATACGTAGGAAACGATCAACTTGGGGTCAATGTCTATTCTGTAATGACCCAAATTTCCTCAATTAGAGTCCTAAAAGTAATTTAAAAATATTTAAAAATGCTATAGAAATATTCTTGGGACTTTTAGAAATTTTTAGAGTATTTTTATGTAATTTTTGGAGGTCGTTTGGTATTTTTACTAAACGAAGGAAGTTTCGACAAAAAAATGTCGAAGCCGAGAATTGAACCCACGACCTTTGACTCAGTCAAAACCCAGCTGACCAGGTGGGCAAACAAATTTTTCTATTTAGAAAAGGCAGCGAATTTATTTAAGATAGTTAACAGAATATTGGATTATAAAAGGGATAAGTTGATCTTGGATTTGTCTGTTTAGAAAAGGTAGCGAATTTATTTAAGATAGTTAACAGAATATTATAAAAGGGATAAGTTGATGTTAGATTTGTCTATTTAGAAAAGGTAGCGAATTTATTTAAGATAATTAACAGAATATTGGATTAAAAAAAGGGATAAGTTGATGTTGGATTTGTCTGTTTAGAAAAGATAGCAAATTTATTTAAGGAGTTAACATAAATATTAAGTTATAAAAAGGGATAAGTTGATGCTCTGTTTTCCCGTGACTTAAACCATTCTCTCCTTCTCTTCTGCATACGATGGCGGAGCCTGGGCAGAAAACGAAAGGGAGTTAGGGCATCATCTCCGGCAGCCGGCCAAGGTCCTAGAAGCCCTTTTTGTTCGGTTGTGAGTCCAAGAATCAAGGTAAGTGCTTCTCACCTGCAGTAGGAGTAGTTTCGGACCTTTGTTCTTCTTGAATTCGAAGCATAAGAAGCGCTTATAGTGCAGATTTTTAATTAAGCCTATAGTGCAGATTTTAATTAAGCTTATAATATAGATTTTTATGTAGAGCTTATATTGCAGATTTTAATTAAGCGCTTATAGTGTAGATTTTTAATTAAGTCTATAGTGCAGATTTTAATTAAGCTTATAATGCAGATTTTTATGTAGAGCTTATATTGCAGATTTTTATGTAGAGCTTATATTGCAGATTTTAATTAAGCTTACAGTGCAGATTTTAATTAAGTTTATAGGTGCAGATTTTAATTAAGCCTATAGTGTAGATTTCAATCAAGCTTATAGTGCAGATTTTTATGTAAGCTTATAGTGCAGATTTTAATTAAGCTTGTAGTGCAGATTTCTTAGAGCTTAAAATGTAGATTTCTTTAGAGCAGATTTCTTTAGAGCTTGTAGTGCAGATTTCTTAAGAGCTTATAGTGCAGATTTCTTTAAAGTTTATAGTGCAGATTTTTGGTGGAACTTATAATGTAGTTTTTAAAGAAAAAGATTATAGTGCAGTTTGGTTAAGTATTATAGTACAGAATTTATGTTTGCATAGTATGCAGAAATAGTGTAGCATAGAATGCAGAATCTTGATTAGAATAGTATGCAGAATTTTGATTAGCATAGTATGCAGATTTTTATTTATGCATTTCAAAGTTAGAATTTGTTTAAACATTTCAGTTTTTAAAGAAGCATTCTTTTATTAGAAGTATTAACAAGTATAAGAAAGATAAAGAAAAGAAATAAAAAGGCCAAGGCCTTAAGTAGATCCCAAAGTCAAGACTTTAGGGATTTTGGTACACAAGGTGCTCGTTACAATGTCGAGGCATTATATATTAGAAGTATTAAAAGATAACAAGTATTTTACTTTTATCAGTGGCACTGTGCTGGACTTTCAGTTGTCCTTGGGTTGGGCTCCCATAGTCGTCCCTAGGTTTAGATAACCTAGTAGTAACGGCACGGCCGACGGTCGACGGTCAACGACCCGAGGGTCGCCAAATGGGCCGCCAAATGGGTCGGGTCGTTACAAAAGTAAAAGCACAGTTGTCGGGCCCAAGAGAAGTTGATTATTATTTTGAAGTATTATAAGTATAAGTTTTTGAACAAGTAAAACAATTTTTACATAAGTATAAAGTATTAAAGAATAAGTTTTAAACAAGTAAATTAAAGAATAAGTTTAGAACAGATGAATTAAGTTTCACTTTGTTTTAAAATCAGCAAGTTGAGTTTTCTTTTATGCTAGCATGTTATTTAGATTAGCTTACTGTTCTTTGCTATTTTCTGAGCATGAGTAACTTTACATGTTTAGCATTTCAGCATGTCTTGTTCTTTTATTAGTAGATGAGCATGAGTAGTTTTCAGTAAGTAATCAGTTAGATCATGTTATGGATGTATGTACATGCATATTGAGATTTTGTGAGTTAGATAGCGCTTACTAAGCAATTTTGCTTATAGATGCATTTCCTCTTACTGCAGATAAAGGAAAGGAAAAGCTATAGTAAAGGAAGGCGATAAGGAGGTACGGATGGATGTGTGATGCCTGGACTATAGAAGCCTTGGGATTTAGCATAAGAATTTATTAACAAAGAGTTGAGTAGAATGTATTAGATGAGTCATTTAGTCTTCCGCTGATAGTTAATTGTATGTTTTGAGTTCTCCGAGAGTTTTAGGAATTACTATCAACACGTGTACAATGTTAGTTAAGTAAAGTTAGTAGTCCGGTAGCGCTCCGCCCTCACAGTCCAGTAGTGAGGAGGGTGGGGTGTTACAAGTTGGTATCAGAGCAGTTCCTATTCTCCAACATCACACATCAGCACCAACCTTGCCGTCTTCAAGTAAGAAAGTATTTAATTTTTAGTATGCTTTTCTTTATTCTTTACAGTAAAGAGAAATCCTTAGAAGTATTAGATTATATGTACATAATAGGGAGATGTTTAGAAGTGCTTATAAAGTTAAGAATTCTGCTTAGTTTCTTTTACATAACAAGATGTGTTCTGGGATGGTGGTATGATCCGGGGACTTAAGCCCGGTGAGCGCGCCAGAATAAAGGGGAACTCCGGTCATAAGTTCGAACCCCTACCAACCTAGCGCTAGAGTAGTTGTCTGATCAACAACTTATGTTATGGTACTACTAAGTGCAACTAGGTCACCACAATAGTATGTTTATGAGTATGCATGCAAGTATGTTCAAGTCATGTTATGTTTATATTTACGTTTATGTTTAGGTCTACGTTATGTTCATGTTATGTTTTTGCCTATGCATATGGACATGCTTGTGATCGAGTCTATCATTATGTTTAGTTCATCTACCATGCTTACATTTATGCTGTCATGCTTATGTCACTGCTTATGCTTATGTTCATTGTATGTAGGTTAGGAGGTCCTAAGATACCTTTGATGTGATTTTCCTTAGTACATTAGATTATGGATGCTAACTAATGCATGTACAAGGTAGAGAACATGCTATAGAATTATTCTAAGTTCGAGGACGAACTTTTTATAAGATATGGGGAATTGTAATGACCCAAATTTCCTTAATTAGAGTCCTAAAAGTAATTTAAAAATATTTAAAAATGCTATAGAAATATTCTTGGGACTTTTAGAAATTTTTAGAGTATTTTTATATAATTTTTGGAGGTCGTTTGGTATTTTTACTAAACGAGGGAAGTTTCGACAAAAAAAAGTCCAAGTCGAGAATTGAACCCACGACCTTTGACTCAGTCAAAACCCAACTGACCAGGTGGGCAAACAAATTTTTCTGTTTAGAAAAGGCAGTGAATTTATTTAAGATAGTTAACAGAATATTGGATTATAAAAGGGATAAGTTGATCTTGGATTTGTCTGTTTAGAAAAGGTAGCGAATTTATTTAAGATAGTTAACAGAATATTATAAAAGGGATAAGTTGATGTTGGATTTGTCTATTTAGAAAAAGTAACGAATTTATTTAAGATAATTAACAAAATATTGGATTAAAAAAAGGGATAAGTTGATGTTGGATTTGTCTGTTTAGAAAAGATAGCGAATTTATTTAAGGAGTTAACAGAAATATTAAGTTATAAAAAGGGATAAGTTGATACTCTGTTTTCCCGTGACTTAAACCATTCTCTCCTTCTCTTCTGCGTACGATGGCGGAGCCCGGGCAGAAAACGAAAGGGAGTTAGGGCATCATCTCCGGCAGCCGGCCAAGGTCCTAGAAGCCCTTTTTGTTCGGTTGTGAGTCCAAGAATCAAGGTAAGTGCTTCTCACCTGCAGTAGGAGTAGTTTCGGACCTTTGTTCTTCTTGAATTCGAAGCATAAGAAGCGCTTATAGTGCAGATTTTTAATTAAGCCTATAGTGCAGATTTTAATTAAGCTTATAATGTAGATTTTTATGTAGAGCTTATATTGCAAATTTTAATTAAGCGCTTATAGTACAGATTTTTAATTAAGTCTATAGTGCAGATTTTAATTAAGCTTATAATGCAGATTTTTATGTAGAGTTTATATTGCAGATTTTTATGTAGAGCTTATATTGCAGAATTTAATTAAGCTTATAGTGCAGATTTTAATTAAGTTTATAGGTGCAGATTTTAATTAAGCCTATAGTGCAGATTTCAATCAAGCTTATAGTGCAGATTTTTATGTAAGCTTATAGTGCAGATTTTAATTAAGCTTGTAGTGCAGATTTCTTAGAGCTTAAAATGTAGATTTCTTTAGAGCAGATTTCTTTAGAGCTTGTAGTGCAGATTTCTTTAGAACTTATGGTGCAGATTTATTTAAAGTTTATAGTGCAGATTTTTGGTGGAACTTATAATGCAGTTTTTAAAGAAAAAGATTATAGTGCAGTTTGGTTAAGTATTATAGTACAGAATTTATGTTTGCATAGTATGCAGAAATAGTGTAGCATAGAATGCAGAATCTTGATTAGAATAGTATGCAGAATTTTGATTAGCATAGTATGCAGATTTTTGTTTATGCATTTCAAAGTTAGAATTTGTTTAAACATTTCAGTTTTTAAAGAAGCATTCTTTTATTAGAAGTATTAACAAGTATAAGAAAGATAAAGAAAAGAAAGAAAAAGGCCAAGGCCTTAAGTAGATCCCAAAGTCAAGACTTTAGGGATTTTGGCACACAAGGTGCTCGTTACAATGTCGAGGCATTATATATTAGAAGTATTAAAAGATAACAAGTATTTTACTTTTATCAGTGGCACTGTGCTAGACTATCAGTTGTCCTTGGGTTGGGCTCCCATAGTCGTCCCTAGGTTTAGATAACCTAGTAGTAACGGCATGGCCGACGGTCGACGGTCGACGACCCGAGGGTCGTCAATGGGCCGCCAAATGGGTCGGGTCGTTAGAAAAGTAAAAGCACAGTTGCCGGGCCCAAGAGAAGTTGATTATTATTTTGAAGTATTATAAGTATAAGTTTTTGAACAAGTAAAACAATTTTTACATAAGTATAAAGTATTAAAGAACAAGTTTTAAACAAGTGAATTAAAGAATAAGTTTAGAACAGATGAATTAAGTTTCACTTTGTTTTAAAATCAGCAAGTTGAGTTTTCTTTTATGTTAGCATGTTATTTAGATTAGCTTACTGTTCTTTGCTATTTTCTGAGCATGAGTAACTTTACATGTTTAGCATTTCAGCATGTCTTGTTCTTTTATTAGTAGATGAGCATGAGTAGTTTTCAGTAAGTAATCAGTTAGATCATGTTATGGATGTATGTACATGCATATTGAGATTTTGTGTGTTAGATAACGCTTACTAAGCAATTTTGCTTATAGATGCATTTCCTCTTACTGCAGATAAAGGAAAGGAAAAGCTATAGTAAAGGAAGGCGACAAGGAGGTGCGGATGGATGTGTGATGCCTGGACTATAGAAGCCTTGGGATTTAGCATAAGAATTTATTAACAAAGAGTTGAGTAGAATGTATTAGATGAGTCATTTAGTCTTCCGCTAATAGTTAATTATATGTTTTGAGTTCTCCGAGAGTTTTAGGAATTACTATCAACACGTGTGCAATGTTAGTTAAGTAAAGTTAGTAGTTTGGTAGCGCTCCACCCTCACAGTCCAGTAGTGAGGAGGGTGGGGTGTTACATATTCAACCCCCCTTCTAGTTGGCCATACGATCCCCAACATGAACTATGCATATGTCATTTTCTTATTCGATAAAGTATTTATGCCATGTTCTATATGTCTTACACCTTTTAAGTGTTTGATGAAATGTGTGAATGATGTAAACATGTTGATGTGAGGGATTAGTTACTATGTAAAGGAGGTACTTTGGATTGTATGATCTGGGGTCTAGTGAAAGAGGATAATTCTTTAACGAGACTTTCTAGAGTATCACCTTGAATTGGGAGCTAATCCTCCACAATAGATTAGCTAATTAAAGCTTTATGAGTTTTCACCAATTGTGTACTAGAAAGTGATTTGTGTAATCTAGATCGTATGACCGGGAGGCCCTCGGTGACAAAGGGACCCTTTACTAGACCTTCTACATTATCTTTTTTACTTTGTAGTACTGAATGTCAATGGGGAGAACACTTCGATGAGACCATCATTAGGTTACACTGGCAACATTATTTGAATCCCTACAAGAGTGTAAACATGGAAGTAAGGAGATGAACAATACATAGAGATCTTAATTGGCATCATAACGAAACCAAAATCCTAGAAATCATCTCCCTAAGTTCATCCCCTCTCAAGATCAACTATCTTTTCTCTCTCTTGCTCTCTCAACTCTCTCTCTCTCCATCTCAACCTTAGCTCTCAAGACTTTTCCTAACCTTCAACCATCTAAATAATTCACCATGCAAATTAACTAGTACTTAATCAACAGTACTTATATGATTGATATTTTTATTACTTACGATGTAGTCATGCACTTGCAGTAGTGTAATAGTTGGGATGAGTTCAAATCTTGATACAAGACTCCAGATCTTGATCTTTGGCAAGAATCTACTCTCCCTTAACTTGGATGGATGTTCCAGATTGCTTTTGAGCTTAATCTCCTCATTTAAACCTAGATTTAAACTCAATTTGGGGATATTCTGACTTGAGTCCATGATCCTTTGATAGCCTACAAAGATCACATTCAAATATTTAGACAAAATACCATAAATATGATATAATTTGTATCAAAGTCTAAAAATGGATACAACTCACGAAACATAATATAAATACAAAATTAATACATGAGAAGATTAAAAAGTATGAATATAGAAGCCTAAATATCATGATAAAATGACAGTTATCAGTACACAATGGCTATTTAGGAACAGACTAAATAAGAAAGGTGAAATTACTAGAAATAAAACTCATCTTATAGCTCAAGGATTTAGTCAAGTAGAAGAATTAGATTATGATAAGACTTATGCCCTTGTAATTCGACTTAAGTCAATTAGGATGTTACTAGTATTCACAGCCTATAGGGTTTAAGTTATTTCAAATGAATCTAAAGTCTGCCTTTTTAAATGGGTTTACTAAAAAAAGTCTATGTAGCTCAACCACCAGTTTTTGAAGACTTAGATTGTCCAAACCATGTGCTCAAACTTAAAAGGGAACTTTTTGTACTAAAACAATTCCTTATAGTGTGATATGAAAGGTTGTCCACCTACTTAGACTCTAAGGGATTTAGGTAAGGTAAAATTGATCCAACATTATTTATCAAAACGCATAATAAGGACATTTTTTTAGATCAAGTCTGTGTAGATGATATTATATTTGGGTCAACTAATGGTTTATTTTTAAAGGAATATAAAACCACTACAGAAAGTGAGTTTCAAATGAACTTAGTAGGAGAACTAAACTATTTTATGGCGTTACAAGTTAAATAAACTAACAAAGGGATTCATATTTATCAAATCAAGTAAGCTAAAGAACTAATTAAAAAATTTAGAATGGAAAACTATAAAGAATTACCAACTCTAATAGATTTAAATGTAAAATTGGATAGCTATTCAAGTGGAAAAACTATTGATGCTAAGCATTACAGGAGTGCTATAGGCACCTAACTATCAATCGACTGAATATAATTTTTTTAGTAGGTATGTGTCCAAGATTTTAATCTTGTGTTAAAGAGTCACATCTAGTAGCAGTTAAAAGAATCCTAAGATACCTAAAGGGTACCTTAAATGTAGAATTTTTATATCCCAGAATAAGTAAATTTGACCTAGTCGAATTTACTGACTCAGACTATATTTGATGTAAGTTAGATAGAAAAAGCAATAGTCATAGCTATCAATTCCTATAACAATCCTTAATTAGTTATAGTAGTAGGAAATAACATTGTGAGGCTTTATCTATCATTGAAGTTGAATATGTTATTATGGGCGGATGTGTAGTTCAATTATTATGGATGATCTTTACACTAATATATTATGACCTTAACTGACAACATTAGCTCTTTTAACCTAACTAAGAATCTTATACATCACTCTATGACTAAAGATATAAAAGTTAAACACCACTTTGTTAGAGAACTCATAGCAAACAGAGACATTGAATTTAAATATGTCGAATCTAGATCTAACATAGCTGACATATTTACTAAACTTTTAGTAGAAACTGAGTTTAGTACACTTATAAGAAGACTCAAATTGTACAAACTAGTTGTCTTAGCTTGACTCTTTTTAGGATTTATAGTTGACGTATTTTGACTTATATGACTTATTGTGACTTGTTGACTAAGTTTGACTTTTATTTTGATTTGAAGTACATGTTAGCTTTTTTATCATGTCTTGTTTACTGACTCTTTCCAAGTCTTACTTAGCTACATAAAATGCTTATTTATGTTTGACTTGGTGATTGACTTATTGGACTTACTTTGATTTGCTTGCTTAGTATACAAAATAAATTTCTTACTAAATTACTCAACTTGTCTAAGTTTTCAAGCTAAGTATTCATTTTAAGCTCATATACTGACTTGTTTAAAAGTTAATCATGTGTCAAAAAAAAAAAACAATGTTTTTGAACCCTCACTTCTTTTTTTTTCATATTGATGTGTGTAAAAGAGGGTGAGAAAATAAGATTAAGTTAATTTTCCATAAAATTAAATTTCCCAAAGGCTATATATATATATATATATATATATAGGGGATATTTTCAATTTTAATGTTTATGTATGATTGCATTAATTTTAATTATTTATCATTCATTGAATATTACATTAAATACTATTTCTTTTTATTGATTATTTTGTTACTAATTTTAAATTAGTTTTCATACAATAAAAAATGAGAGATTATTGGTATTGAGAGTATCACAACGAGCTCTAGTTTTGATGTATGACTAAGGTTAAAGTTAGTCTTGCGGTGATCTAATCAGGTTGTGTCAAGTACACACGTGCAAGTTATTCGATAAATGGTGAAATCTTAATTGGGAACTAGACATTGACTCAGTCTTAATTAAACTAGGTAACTGAAGTCCTAATTAGGAACAAGTCCTAGTTTGGAACAAGTCCTAATTGGGAACAAAATTATGTCATAAAATTTGTAATGTTATTCACCCCTTTCTATCATCGAGTTCGATCCTACATTGAGTTGCTATCATTTTTTTATTTTTAGGAGTGTGGCTTACTATTTAGATACTTGGAGATTCTGTTAGCTACTAGGAAGCTTCGAGCATCAAACTACAATTCTCTTTTGGACTCGTTGATTCGGTTGATCAACCCATGGATGAGACAGACCTTGTCTTATAGAAGCAAAGCTCAACTTATATCTACTGTGCTATAGAGGGTAGAGTGCTTTTGCATCTCAGTGCTTCCCCTACCATATGAAATCATTGATTAGATATGTCGTATATGTAGGAGGTTCAGGTGAACCTCTAAGAACCCCCTCCCTCTATCTTGGGCTAACATATGTAAGCTCAAAGATGAGGGTGGGTTGGGATTCAGGAACCTATAAGCATGGACCTTTACGTTACTGACAAAGGTACTATGGAGGATATAGGAGAAGTAAGTGTTGGTGCAATATCCCTTGAGTCATGATTGATTAGATTAACTATGTTTGAGTTGGCTCAAATTTTAGTCTTGATGTTTGGATTTCGATGTTTGATAATATGTGGAGATTGTAGATGTAATCGTTCGATTGGCGTGACTGTTGGTACAATACTCCTCTTATCAAGGGATGACCATTTTGATGTGAAAAAGAGTCAAGTAGGTCAAGGTTGACCGGATACTTGACTGGGAAAGTCTTGATGAGTGAAGCGAAGCAGTTGGAAGTCCTGGTAAGTGAAGCTAGGTAGTTGAAAAATCCTAGTGAGTGAAGTCAAGTGAAAGTCCTGGTGAGTGAAGCTAGACAGATGGAAAGTCCTGGTGAGTGAAGGTAGGCAGATGGAAAGACCTAGTGAGTGAAGCCAGACATGAGAAAATCCAAATAAGTTAAGGGTGACCGAACATCTGGTGGAAGTCCAAGTGGGTCAGGGAGGACCGAACACTCAGCACGAGAAGGTAAGTTCAAGTGGGTCAAGGTTGACCACACACTTGGCATAAGGAGAAAAGTTCAAGTGGGTCAAAGGACTGACTGGACACTTGGTGAAAAAGTCCCAGCAGGTCAAGGTTGACCGGATGCTAGGCATGAGGAGTTCCAACATGTTACGGTTGATCGGATGTTGGAATTAGAGATCCTTGACTTGATTTAAGCAAGTCAAAGGGAGGCCAATCGATCAACCAATCGATTATACTGTAGTTCAATCGATCAGTCGATCGATTGGTTGCGTGCACGAGTGAAGATTGGCCCAATCAATCATTCAATCGATTGAGAAGTGAAATCGTGACCACAGAGGAGCTCCCATTCAATCATCCAATCGATTGGGGGGCTAGAAATCATGCGCGTCGCGAAAAAGGCGATTCAGGCCTTCTCCAACAGAGCATAGAAGCGCTTTGAATTGATCATCCGATCGATTCAAGTCTCCCCAATCGATTGGTTAATGATTGGGATATGACTGTTGCGAAGGAAATGCTCAAAAGCCTTCTTTCTCACAAGGATTCAACAACCCTTTCTCTCCACTTCTTCTGGTGATTGTTCTCACAGGATCACCCCAGTTCTTGAAGTATACATGGAGCAAAGTGTTGCTACACTTCCAAGATCAAGAGACATTCCATACAAGAAGGAGAAGCAAGCTATGGTTCTACAGATCTTATAAGATTTGATATTGTATTAGCTTGTATTTCATTCCTCTTGTATATCTGTGTGTGTGAGCTTGTATGAGGCTTCTCTGCCTCCGGTAGTTACCGAGAATGAGTTATTTCATAGTGGATGAGTGAGTGAGGATTGGATCCTTCGATAAGTCACCTCTTCTTGAGGTGGATACCAAGTAAATCCTCTGTGTTAGCATTGTGAGAGTTGCTTGTGTTAGGATGTATACTAAAAGCCTAGCTTATTATATGAATATTTATTGAATGAACATTTATTTTGTAATAAGAATCACATTCGTCGAATGTCTTCATTTAGTTAAATGCAGTTGTCCATTTAATTTATATTGTAGATAACATGGTGTATGGTGTCATACAAAAGATCATGTTATCAGTTCCTTATAAATTATAAATAGTAGCTCACAACCAAGATGGATTAGGATAACCCATTGGAATGGTTGTAATGTAATTTGGTATTAGTTTATCTTGACTAAAAATTACACTAGTACACTATGTGTGTATTGAGCAGGACCATTTGAGGTTGTTTTCTTTTATACCGACTGCATAAAAGAACATAACCTCTGTTATTATGGATGTACATACTCTTAATCCCAATATAATAACAAGCACATATACTTAGTATTTATTTTTTTAATTTATCAATGGGTGAGATTTATTCGTTAAATCAATAGGCCCGATAAGTTGGGAAATAATATTATTTATATGGTGTGTTGTTGATTATAGAAGGAAACTGTGTCCTAGTTATCTAGGTTGATGTTGTCCCTTGAGGAGCTCATAAGGATTGTCATGTAAACTCTGCAGGTGGACTTAATCTAACATGACAATAAAGTTGAGTGGTACTACTCTTGGAGCTAGATATTAATTAAGTGAGTTGTCAGTAACTCATTTAATTAATGGACATTCGATATCTTAAATACAGGGAGATTAACGCACTCATAATAAGAAGGAGCCCATAATGTAATATGAGATTGGTGCGGTAGTATAATAATAACTCTTTAGTGTTATGAGTTATTATTGATGAACTTGAGTTGGGTGTTTGGGTCGAAGACAGGAAGCTCAAGTTCATCGAGAGACCAAAATCAATTCCTCCTCTCGGTCCCGGTTGTAACCTCTATAAAGCCTTGTATCCATAAAGTCCACTTCTTACCCAAGTAATGGACTGGACACATCCTTACTTAGTGCAAGGGGGCCAGCCAAGCATTAGCTTGGAGCCCAAGAGGTGGCCAGCCAAGCTTGGTGCCTAAGCAAGGGGCCGACCACATAGGATTAAAAGGAGAGATTTTATTTTTTGTTAAAATCTTTCCTTTTATAGCCATCCACATGATTTTAAAAGAGAGTTTTAAATTTTAAAATCTTTCCTTTTATAGCTATTTACAAAGGTTTAAAAGAGAGATTTTAATTTTGTTAAAATCTTTCCTTTTTAGTAGTTATTGATAATGTTTAAAAAGAGATATTTTAATTTTGACAAAACTTTCCTTTTTTAACCATGATTTAAAAGAGAAGTTTTAATTTTAATTTTTCCTTTTTTGTAGCTTTCTACATTGTTTAAAAGAGAGCGATTAATTTTAAAACTATCCTTTTGTAGCCATCACAATAAGAAATTTAAAAGAGAGAGATTTTAATGATTATTAAAATTTCCTTTTTTGCCATGGCCAAGGATTATAAAAGAGACGTAGATGGTGCCTTATGGGGTAACACACAACCTAAGTCTCCTCTTCTATTCCTTGGTGGTCGGCACCCCTCTCTCTATTCTTTCCTTGCTTGTTCTCCTAGGGCCGACCCCTATTTTAGCTATTCTTCTTCTCATCTTGCTTGGTGGCCGAAACCTTGCTTGAAGGGAAAGAACATAAGGGCTAGCGGTTCACTTGGAGGAGAAGAAGAAGAGAGGAAGGCTCCCTATTGTGGCATCCTTTGGTGGCTGGATTTTCTTGAAGGAGAAGAAGTGGTTCGGGTGGATTTCATCTTGGTAGATCATCACCCATATGACGTCCAAGAGGAGGAGAGGAATACAGTAGAAGATCAAGAGGTCTTTTTTTACAAAAAAAGGTATAACTAGTTCTTTATTCTGCAGCGAAACTAGTTTTTCTTTATATGGATCCTGAAATACCAACACAAGAGGTTAGTGATTTCGTGTCTCATTTTTGTGTTTCGATTTAGTGTTTTGATCTTGTGCTTCTATTGAGGTCTCTGTAGTTAAACCTAGGATTACTGTAAGAGTTTAAATATTCAATTTCTTTGAAATGCTTTGTCTACAAAGTGGTGGATGATCTCATACCCAAGAAGGCCAAGTCCCTCGCCATGTTTAACCTAGAATTCAATCCTTGAAATAGATATTAAATCAACTTCTGTAACATGGGATGAATTTAGATTAATAAAGTTAAGTTTCATTTACAATCCAAGGTTTAACTACTGAAGAACACATGAGTTGAACTAGAAGTAAAAATGTTAAGTTCTGTTTCCAATTCAAGTTTAACTCATGAGGAACATATAGGTTGTTAGGAAAGTTCTGTGCTTGTACAAATTTTTGTATAGGGGAAGCAGAACGGAATTCAAAGTAGCACCCAACAATTGGTATCAGAGTGAGTTTTCTGCCTCTCTGTGTTTGGTTTTCAGTTAAATTATGCACTTTTCATACATAAATTTAGACGGGATAATAGTAGGATGTGCAAATAGATTAACTCTGTAGTTGCATGCATCCTAGTTCTAACTATTATGGCCCTATTGTTTTTGTGTGTGATTGGACCCTCGGACATGTCGAGGGCATTTTATGTAACGTCCGCCCTTCTCGTGCTAAGAAGGGACGACGTTACCAATGCTACATACATACATGCATATGCATATGGGATCATGGCAGCGGAAGAAAATTTTCATTTCATTTAATCATATGCATATGCTCACAACATAATATGGAGAACAATATCATCTTGTAACATATTAAACATGTGAACATGCTAGCGTCCATAACTTTACTTGATATCTACTACTTGATACATGATACATGCTTGTTTAAGTAGAGCATAAAGTGTACTAAATAAGAAGGAACTAACATGGATATTATTCTCTAGAGTTCATGATAACTAACAAGGTTTCATGCAATAGGAGAAAGTATAAGTTCAAATGCAAAAGTTTAAGACATATATAAGTCTTGAAAACATAGACAGATCACTTCCACCGTGCCACTGCCACACACACACTTGCCCTTCCTGCTACTCCCTTAGTTTAGCCATTCTTTACCCTTTTCTGTAGTACAAGGAAAATAAACTATAAGCACATAACATGGAAACAAAACATAAAACATGAATAATAACCATTGCACATGAGAGCATAAGCATAAGGTGATAGCATGCTCATCTAGACATTTTAGACATCACTCAAGAGAGTATGAAAACATAGTATATGAAAGCATAAATAAAATCATATAGCATGATCATATAGGCATTTTAGACATCACTCAAGAGAGTATGAAAACATAGTATATGAGAGCATAAAGAAAATCATATAGCATGTTCATATATGCAAGATGTTCTTTTGAAAACTTATGATAATGCACACATGCAAGATGTTCTTTTGAAAACATATATTACATAGGTACTTAAACATAATCTCAACATGAGGGCCCGGCTTTGTACCACATACATGAATTTACGCGCATCCTAAATAAATTCGAGGTAGCTAATCTCGAACCTATTAGGAACTAGGCCCGTTTCTTTGACCATCGACCTAGGGGTAATTTAGGAGCCTATCCCTTACTAGGCCCGTTTCATTGACCATCGACCTAGGGGCAACTTAGGAGCCCATCTCATGGACCATTCTTAGGGTCCGGTACAAGCCAATACAAAAGTAAAATAGCATATCATGTTCTTGTCATATCATAAAACATAGCATGTTCTTATCATATCATAAAACATAGCATGTTCTTGTCATGTCATGAGGCATAGCATGTTCTTGTCATATCATAGAGCATAGCATGTTCTTGTCATATCATGAAGAGTGCTCTTGATCCCAACTTATAGGGAAGCAACTCTTATAGCATATCATCATACATATGTCTTGCATAAGCATAACATGGTAATCATGAAGTTCACATATCACATGGCATATCATAGAGAGTCATTATCATGCATAGTTGGAATCTTTTCTCTCTTTTTTTTTTTTGAACTTTCTACAAACCCTAATCATGACTTGGCCGAAACTTGCAAGGGTTATGGCTTTGGATCTTAAGCAAAATTTTAAACAAGGAAAGCATCACATTTGTATCACATGGTACTTATCATAACATAAGAGACCTTTAGCAACATAAACCCTAGTTTTCTTGGTTTGGTCGAAACCTACATGTCATGGTTCTAGGTTTTTCAAGCAACATTTAAACATGGCTCAATTATCTAATGTTTCATGATACATAGCATCACATGTGTGACCTTTAGCAAACACAAACCTTAGATCCTTGGTTTGGCCGAAACCTACATGTAATGGTTCTAGGTCTTTAAGCAACATAAGCATGAAGAACTTAAACTACATCATATGGGAGATCATACATCATAAGAAATCATGAATAATCATAGTTAGATTTCAAAACTTTTCTCTAAACCTTTTATTCATTCTTGGCTGAAACCTAAAGGAGATGATTCTAACTTTTCAAGTAACATATGGCATGAAAACTTAAACTAACATCATATAGGAGTTCGTACATAATAAGAAATCATGAACAAGCATAGTTAGGTTTCAAAACTTTTCTCTAAACCTTTTTATCTATCCTTGGTTGAAACCTACATGTCATGGTTCTAACTTTTCAAATAACATATGGCATGAAAAACATTAACTAACATCATATAGGAGATCATACATCATAAGAAATCATGAACAAGCATAGTTAGGTTTCAAAACTTTTCTCTAAACCTTTTTATCTATCCTTGGCCGAAACCTAAAGGAGAGGGTTCTAACTTTTCAAGTAACATATGGCATGAAAACTTAAACTAACATCATATAGGAGTTCATACATCATAAGGAATCATGAACAAGCATAGTTAGGTTTCAAAACTTTTCTCTAAACCTTTTTATCTATCCTTGGCCGAAACCTACATGTCATGGTTCTAACTTTTCAAATAGCATATGGCATGAAAAACATTAACTAACATCATATAGGAGATCATACATCATAAGAAATCATGAACAAGCATAGTTAGGTTTCAAAACTTTTCTCTAAACCTTTTTATCTATCCTTGGCCGAAACCTACATGTCATGGTTCTAACTTTTTAAGCAACAAGTAGTATGAAACTTTTAACAACCATAGGTAATATTTTATTCTTATCTTGGACGAAACTTGCAAGGTAAGACCCTAGGTTTTTCAAGCAACATTTGAACATAGAAGCATACGTAAGCTACTTGTACTGCAGGTGAGGGGAATACTTACATCCTTTTCGCTTGGTTTACTAAGGAAGAGTACCCTTGCTTGAGAAGTTTTCCTAGGAAGAAGGCTCTTAGCTTGATTTCGACAATGAGGGAAGAAAGGCTTGGATTTTCGGTGGAGAAAGGAGGAGGAAGAAAGAAGAAAAAATGAAATTTTCCTTTCCCTTCTCTTATTTATGCTAAATGAAGGAAGAAGGCAAAACCATCTTTTCATTGGGAAGGAAGAAGGAAACTCAAACTTTTCCTTCTAAGTGAAGGGGGCCTTCACTTTCACCACCCTTAACTACAATCTCCCTTCTCTTCGTAACAGCACACCCCTGCTGGGGCTACTGGTTACCACCTACAACCACTTACCAAGAGGTTCAAGGTTCAAACCTTGGTCATGCCTCCCTTTTTTTTTGTTCTTTTTGCTCTTTATTTTTGAAAAGTCTACATAAAGCCCATTTTAATCATGCAATAATTTATATAAAATTGCTAGGGGTCCTATGGGTGTTACATTTTATATGTGTGCATGATTGTAATTATTAAATACAGCAGAAGCTGTATTAGTTATAGCATTTTACATTTTTGTTCGATCTAGATTACATGTACATTCCTTCGTGGAATATAGGATCGATAAATGTAAAATTTTATTTTTGTCAAAGATCATATCCTTGCGAGACATGGTGCTATTAGAGGACCAGAGGTGCAATGGAAAAGGAAGCAAGATAGACGCGACGACATGACCTGATGGCGGCGGATAGGGTTGGTGACACATGGAGGACAGCTATGGATGAGGCCATAATAGTTGGAATATTATTTTTCGTATTTATTGCCTTTTATGCTATTTAAATGTGCTGTGTCTGTGTGTGTGCATGTTAAAATTCCTTGTTTTAAATAACTATATGGGAGATAAATTATTTAAATTCCACGGTCTCCATTACTGGTTTGTAAGTGATGCATTCAAACTTGAACGTTGGTTCTGAGTGCCTTCCTCCACATCGGGTGAGTTTGTTTGCGGATCACTAGATCAAACTTCCTTTATGGATGATTATAGGAAATTATTTAGGTTTATGTGATCTTCTCTATCTGAAGGGGCACAATCCTATTTAATGGACTAAGTATCAAGTAATGGTATACACTTAGACGCATTTAATAGTATCCTCCCCATCAGAGTCACTGCTATTATTTGTGTGATCAAAGAAAAACCAAATATTAATTTTATTTGTCATAAAGTTAGGTTGACAAGATAATAAAATTAATGGGTAAAATCCCCTCTTATAAATGTTTGAATTTGTATACGTCC
Source organism: Zingiber officinale (assembly GCF_018446385.1). Lineage (NCBI taxonomy): Eukaryota > Viridiplantae > Streptophyta > Magnoliopsida > Zingiberales > Zingiberaceae > Zingiber > Zingiber officinale. Next base: position 32,509,134 of record NC_055999.1, on the reverse strand, counting down.
ACACGATCATGGCATACAAAATTCACGGTGTTTTGAGGTGTTGGTGAATTTAAATGATATTGTTTTGACTAAATATTTTGTGATTTTTAGGATTTCAAATGGACTTTAATCCTCTTGCTGTTATATTGAAAGAGAACAAACTTACTGGACCCAATTATATTGATTGGAAGAGAAACTTGGACATTGTCTTAACTACTGAAGGCTACAAGTTCATACGTTTTGAGACTTGTCCAAACTTGCCTAATAGTGATTTTAGTGAAGAGGAGATTGAGTGACATAAGAAATGGGTCAAGGCAAATGAGATGGCGTTGTTAGCAATTCGAGCCGCAAAAACCACTTTTTGCGTTGCGGAAACCCCGAAGCTAGCTACGGATTCGTACAAAGATAAATATAAAACTTTTAAGTACATGTTTGTCTATACTAGATCTACCTTAGATCTACATGGAAAGAGTGTTACCCTTGTAGCAAAGCCCTTCTCTTATCCCACTCGTCCAAAGAGTTGCCGGATCTCGTAGAGTGTCAAGCGTATACTCCTCTACACGTATCCACACGGACAAAAGGTGGAGAACCCACTTAGAGTGTGCTAGAACACTTGGTGGTCACGACAATGGAGGAGAGGGAGAGCAAGAGAAGAGAGGAAGAGGAAGAGGAAGTTACAACAAGCACAAATGCTTGCACTAATGTGGTCGGCCACATAAAGGAGGGTTTTAAACCTCCATGTAATACCAAGAGTCATGACTCTTGGTCTTCCACATGATTTGGCACACAATGATGTGGCCTTGATGATGTGGAACATCATCATTGGTCAGCCCCATGCCAAGTCACAATGATGTGGCATTTGGTCAAGTCAAACTTGACCCCTCATCTTCCCTCTCATGTCAAGTCAAACTTGACCTCTTTATCTCCCATGGTTGATCAAATCAAACCATTTGATTCAAATCAATTTAATTTAATGAATCTCTATTCATTGAATTAAATTGACTCAATGAATCAAAATCTAAATTAGACTCATTTGAGACATGAATCAAATTGAGTCCAACTCAATTAGTCTAATTTGGATTACTCTTAATCCAATTTGGTTCATCACATGAACCTAATCCTCTTGTTCCATCATATGAACCTAATCTCCATCTCACTTCCCTTTGTGTCTGACCCTATAGGTTCTTGTAACGTTGGCAATGCTCCTAAACCCATTTAGAAGCATACATAATGAGCCATATCTAGCAACACTTCATTACTACACAAGTTACAAGAATGTTGAGATCCAACATCACCTTTGTGACTACTAATTGTGACTCTCACAGTATATGACAATGTTCTTCTATCCTAGACATCTAGATTGATCAATTGAGGCATAGACCGTGTCATCCTCTAATCAATCTATGTCTTGAACTCCTAGTAGACTCACTATAATCAAATGAGCTCAATATCTCATATTGACTCATTTGGCAATGGCCATGCACTTAGTGGTCTCACTCTATCAAGAATCATGATGTCACTCCCGTCATATAGGAGGGATAGATCCCATCTACATCACTCACATCCCTCGGCATAATTTGTTACATACCCAGTAATCCCCTTTATAGTCCATCCATTTACGGGTGACGTTTGACGAAGCTAAAGTATGCAACTCCTTATGTAGGGAACCATGGTGAGTTCAGGTCCAAGGACTGATAGTCATACTAATAGACACATGAGAATGTATATGACACTCATATAACGATCCATGATACTTTCTCATGGCGGGTCATTCAGTATACATTCTCCAATGCATACCCATGTGTCAACTGGATATCTCTATATCCATGACTTGTGAGATCAAGTCATCGAGTTGACCTACATGCTAGTCTCATCGCATTAACATTGTCCCTGAATGTTAATACTTGACTAGGAATGATTAGGAGTAGTGTTCCCTATATCATCTCACTATCGATTCAACCAATCGATTGATATATGTAAGAACCTTCTACTCAAGGACGCTAATATACTTAGTTATTTGGCACCAATACAAGTAAGCATAATAACCATAAACAAATGTCTTTTTATATATATATATAAGAATATGATACAACGAGTCCATACAACAATCATCAAATGATTGGCTCTAGGGCTCTAACTAACAATCTCCCACTAGCACTAGTGCCAATCAGTGTTGGCTCTAAGGCTCAATGACCTAGTGTGACCATCATGCTTTCTCTATGCCAAAGCCTTGGTCAAGGGATTAGCGACGTTCGCCTCTGTGGGTACTCTGCAAATTTTGACATCTCCTCTATCGATGATCTCTCGAATGAGATGGAAATGTCATAGTATGTGTTTGGTCCACTGGTGTGAGCGAGGTTCCTTAGCCTGTGTAATTGCTCCATTGTTGTCACAATTGAGCTCTATAGGATCGGCTATGCTAAGAACCACCCCAAGCTTAATAATGAACTTGCGGATCCAAACTACCTCCTTTGCTGCTTCTGATGCAGCAATATACTCGGCCTCTGTTGTAGAATCAGCAATTGTGTCCTGCTTCAAACTCTTCCAGCTCATAGCACCACCATTCAAACAAAACACGAACCCAGACTGCGATCTATAATCATCCTGGTCAGTTTGGAAACCGGCATCACTATAACCCTTTACAACTAGCTCAGCATCGCCTCCATATATCAAGAAATATTCTTTTGTCCTTCTCAAGTACTTAAGAATATTCTTGACCGCTATCCAGTGACGCTCACCTCGATCTGACTGGTATCTGCTCATCATGCTCAAAGCATACGAGACATCAGGACGAGTGCATACCATGGAGTACATGATAAATCCTATGGCTGAAGCATAAGCGATCTTATCCATGAGGTCTCTCTCCTCTCTAGAAGAGGGACTTTGAGTCTTTGAAAGACTCACACCATGTGACATTGGTAGAAATCTTTTCTTGGAATTCTGCATGGCAAACCGTAGTAATACCTTGTCAATATATGCCCATCAAATTTCTTTCATAAGAATATACACATGTCAAGGAGCATGGCTAGAGTGAATTCCTTGATTAAAACTCTTATTTAAAAGTCTTTTGAAAGCCTTTTCTTTGATGTATGTTTCGTGTGTTCAGCTAGCCTGTGTTGAGTCTTTTTCCACTCCATTCTTCATTCCAAATTATGTCCTATCAATCAAAATAAGTAAAGAACAGATCTCTAAAAAAATAGAATGGAAGTAAGATATTATAATGAAATAGAGTGCAATAATCATAGATTATATGCATGATATACAAGTAGATGTGCATTAAATAATTCCTAAAATATATATATAAGCTACGCACATCACACCTCAGACTTAAACCTTTGTTTGTCCTCAAGCAAAAGCTACATCTAAACTCATATAGTTAAATAATGTATCGTAATCTCTAGCAAATCAGTTTAATCCTATCAAATAATTTGATTAGTGAGCATGATACAAAAATAGTTTGAATATGACCTAAGAAATAGTTCTCCATACTCAGTATAATAAGTGGCCTAACTTTTTCATGTTTTAATCCCTAAGCCTAGTCAAGTCATCATAGGATCATATTCCTTATGCTTCCAACGATAGGCACTTATCTACCTCATACATAGTTCATATCTCTCAAAATATATAATATCTCAAAGGATTACTCGGAATCAAGAGAAATCTAATATTTATTTTCCCAATAACTTAACTCAGTCTTAAAGGGGAAAATTATTAGTTTTCACTCATGACAACTATTTTATATCCCTTATTCATATAATTTTTTGTACTTTAAAAGTGTAGCACTAACACAAATGAAGACATTTTTATTTTTCTAAGTGAGTTTCCATGATCCGAGGTTATCCAGTAACCAAAATATACTTAAGAGGTCACCTTAGAAATATAAGTACTAGTCTAATTCTATAAATCATGACTATTTCAGAGTTATCTATAATCAAAATTAGATAAAGTGTAAAGATATCCTAAAATAAGGCTAATATTTAAACTCTTATAGTAAAAATATTACTCAGTTCATGCTATCATGGATAGAAAAAATAGATCACTAAACATACTAGCACTATAAGTCAGCAATAAATCACATGAAATCTATAAAAAGCATGCTAGTATTTTTATATTAAGGAACAAATAATCATAACATGATGTGTGATGCAACTAGGCAAATTTATTATGCAATAAGAAATATGAAAAAACTAAACTACAATCTAACACATCCCCCAGACTTAAACTTTTCCTTGTCCTAATGAAAATTATAAATATATTATGGAATAGGTTTTAAAATTAGAGAAGTTACCAAGTGATGAGCTCCCAATGATTGAGATATTCATGTGCCAAAGATACTTTTCTATCTAATATTTACATTCCTCCATAACTTTGAAACCTACATAAAGAAATTAGACAAGAGAAATTAAGTAGACAGTTTAGGTTATGAAAAAGAAAAGATACTAGAAAGAAACTAAAAACATAAATGGAAACAAGAAAGAACTTGGGTTGTCTCCCAAGAAGTATTTGTTTTAGGTCATTAGCTCGACCCCTTATTTAGTTCATCTAAATATCGATCTAGGAGGCGTCAAAAATTTCAAAACCCTTTTGTAAAAGGTTCTTAGCTCCTAAAAAATTATGCTCTCTTTCAAAGGATCATAACAAGGTTGCTCCTACTTGATTGCTATACAAAGTATGCCCTACCACCAACATGCTCACAAAAATATTGGTTATTAGCTTTAGATATATCAATTATAATCTTACCATCGCCAATCACCAAGAAGAGTAAATCATCGAGCATGTTTCCGGATGTGGGTAGGGAAGGCTCTAGCTTGGGTGGCAGTGCCACTAAAGGTAGTGATTCTTGGAACTTTGTCATCGATACACAAGTCACTATACTTTCATCATCAACTAGTTCAATTTCTACCACATCCATTTCATCAAATGGTTGTGCAACCAAAAGAAGTGATTCTTGGGGCTCTTCTTCCCTAGTATAAGGTCCTAAACTTCCATCCAAAACATAATCATAAGCAAGACATAATATATCACAATAAACATTAACAAAAATAGTATCAACAAGAATGGAAACACAATTAAATCTTCTTCTTCAATTGATGGCTTAGTGCCTTCATCCTCATTATACTTGGGCACCCGAGACTCCTCCCAAGTTGAAAGTTGAGTTGGCATCCTAACAAATGATGAGTCCATGTCATCACACTTAGAATTCATTTGCTTGATGTACTCATGTGTTTGAGCTTGTGAGGTTAAGATGTCTTCTACTAATTTCTCTATTCTTTCCCTCTGAGATGGTGTTAGAACTTCCGTTGATAGCCCAAAATTGTTATGCTCTCCTTGTGGTTGATTGTTCATGAAAACATTTTGAGGGTTCCTTTAACGGGGGTTATATGTGTGAGATTGTGATGAGATAATCACATTGAGCTTTCTGTCGAGATCATCCATTAATGCTTCCAAGTTGCATAAATTGACGCAATTTTCTATTATATGACTTGTTAGATCACAAATCTCACAATATACATTAGGAGGTTTCACGGCAGTTATTTGTTTGGACCTTTGAATTGAAGCATACATCATTTCATTTATGGAAAACATGTCTATCTAAAACATAATAGTCAGAACATGATAGACATGTAATAGAAATAAAAGCAAAAATATAGAATTAAAAACAAGAAAATGTAAAAAGAGAAATGTCAAGAATAACTCAAATGCTAATCAACTAATGTTAATCTAAAACAATATCTATCAATGGTGCCAAAAACTTATTGTACAATCTGTAAGTGCACAGTTGTCGTCAAGTAATAAAAATATTAATTCCACGAGAATTATTGATTAAGCACTAGTTGACTTCATAAAGTAAGTTATCTAGACAAAGAAAGGTCGGTTGAGAGCTTTAAGACAACAGATTGGAAAGAGAGTTGGGTGAGAGAGGAAAGAGAGAGAGAAAGAGAGTAAGAGAGAGAAGAGTTGGTTCAGGAGGAATGATTCTAGGAGTTTGGTTTTACTATGATGCTAGTTAATGTCTCTATGCATTATTCATCTCCATACCTTCATGCCTACACTTTGTAGGATTTCTAACTAAAGTTTGGCTCAACCCTACGAAGATCGCACCGGAGAGTTTATCTAAGTTCTAACGTTATTAAGTAAAGAAGTAACTTTAGAAAGTCTGGTTAAAAGTTTACCCTGAGGCCCCCGGTCATACAATCCTAGAGTTATCCAATTTACTTTCTCACGGTAGATTAATGCAACTAAGTAGAAGAGGTAACCTAGAAAGTCCGGTTAAATGATTATCCATTATCACAAGCGCCCCAGTCATACAAATATAGATTTTACAAGTCACTTCCTAACATTAATTTGGGAGAAATCCTCTAAACTCTCATTAGATACTCCTTTGTGTTAGAGTGTATACTAAAAGGCTAGCTTTTGTAAACATTTATTTTTGAAATAACAGAATCACATTGGTCAAATGTCTATATTTATTTGTTGAATATAATTGTTCAATTAATTTATAAACTAGATAACATGGTGTGTGGTGTCACACACAGAAGATCATGTTATCAGCTCTTTATAAATTATAAACAGTTGCTCATGACTAAGATGGAAAGGAACAAACCATTAGTATAGTCGTAGTGTAATTAGGTATTAGTTTATCTTGACTAATAAATTACACTAGTGCACTCTAAGTGTATTGAGTAGGACCATTTTAGGTAAGTTCTTTTTATACTGACTTAATAAAAGAACTAGACCTTAGTAATTATGGAAGTGTGTACTCTTAATCTTAATATAATAACAAACATATATATTTAGTATTTATTTCTTTAACTTATCAAAGGGTGAGATTTAGCTCGATAAATCAATAGGCCCGATAAGTTGAGAAATGATATTACTTATAGTGTGTGTTGTTGATTATAGAAGAAAACTGTGTCCTAGTTATCTAGGTTGAGAATGTCCCCAAGAGGAGCTCATAAGGATTGTCATGTTAAACCCTGCAGGTGGACTTAGTCCGATATGACAATGAAGTTGAGTGGTACTACTCTTGGAGCTAGATATTAATTAAGTGACTTGTCAGTAACTTACTTAATTAGTGGGCATTCGTTATCTTAAACATAGGGAGACTAACACACTCATAATAAGAAGGATCCCATAATATAATTTGGGATTGGTGCGGTAGTGCGATAATAACTCTCTAGTGGAATGAGTTATTATCAATGAACTTGAGTTGTGTGTTCGGGGCGAACATGCGATACTCAAACTCATCGGAAGGCCAAAACCAATTTCTCCTCTAGGTCCCTGTCGTAGCCTCATTAAACCCTCAAGCAATGGCCGACCACATTATCCTCTTAAGGGGCCGGCCCCTTTGCTTGGTTCCCAAGCATGTAGGGGCCGGCCATAATAATTCAAAAAAGGAGGGGGGTTTTGAATTTTAAAATCTTCTCTTTGTAGAAAACTACAAGTTTTAAAAGAGAGATTTTAAATTTAAAAACTTTCCTTATTTGAATTAGGCCACATGTTTTGAAAGAAAGTTTTAAAGTTTTAAAACTTTCCCTTTTTAACCATCCTCATGGTTTAAGAAAAAAGGAAGAGAAGTTTTAAAATTTAAATTTTCTATCACCATGTTAAAAAAGAAAATTTTATAAGAGAAGTTTTAAATTTTAAAACATGGTTTTAATTTTTAAAACTTTCCTTTTTTAACTCCTACTTTAGGAAATTAGAAGAGAGCTTGTAAAATTTTATAAGGGTTTATAAAATTTTATAAAAAAATTATTTTCCTTTTCCTTGATGAGGTGGCCGGCCACCTTGCTTGGTGCCCAAGTAAGGGGCCGGCCAATCAAAATTAAAACCAATCCATGATTTGGTGATTGATTCAATCAAGAGGAAAGAAAAGAAAAAATTAAAGGGGAAAAGGAAAACCATGAGGAAGATTTTAATTTTTGTAAAAGATTTTTCCTTATTTGCCTTGGGCAAGTAATATAAAAGAAGGGGAGGGGAGGCCTCAAGATACAACAACAATTCTTATTCTCTTGCTTCGAGATCTTGGTGTGGCCGGCCCCTCTCTCCCTCTCTTTTCCCTTGCTCTCTTTTCCTTGGTGGTGGTGGTGGCCGAATATTAGAGGAGGAAGAAGAAAGCTCTTTGGGTGGTGTTCATCTTGGAGGATCGTCTCCCACACGACGTCCAAGACGAGGCGAGGAATACGGCAGAAGATCTCGAGGTCATTAGCATACAAAGAGAAGGTATAACTAGTATTTTTCTTCCGCATCATACTAGTTATTTTTCTTTGTAAGAATTCCAAACACAAGAGGCATTAAATCTAGTTTTTCGAATTAGTTTTTCGAGTTTGTGTTTTCTTTATTTTTTAAATTTGTAATTCGATTGTTCTTTTTGGTTAACCTAGAGTTATTTAAGGAAATTAAATATTAGTTTTCCTTAAAAGGCTTTGTCTAGCCAGTGGTGGTTACTCTCATATCCAAGAAGGTCATGTGCCTCGCCATACAGTCCTGGAAGTCAATTTTGCAAATTAATATTTAATGGAATTAATAACATAGGTAGATTTGGATCAATAGTGTTAAGTTCCGCTTGCGATCCAAATCTAAACTATCAAGATTAGATAAGTTAAATTTGGAATCAATGATGTTAAGTTCCGTCTGCGATTCCTAATTTAACTTCTAAAGAACACAATAGGTTATTTAAGGAAAGGTTCGACACTTGTACAAAATTTTTGTACAGTGGAACCAGTACGATTTTCCTAGGACTAACCAACGCTTTGTACATAGTGAATTGGTCTCCTTGCTAGAGGATCATTCTAAAAAGTCCGCTTAACTAATTATCCCCTGTCATAGGGCTCTTTGGTTATATAATCTAGCGCTTTACCTCTACAAGCTAACCAATCCACCATAATTCATATGCATATACCACACACACATTTTGTCAAACATGTATAAGGTACAATACAAAAACATATCATAAACACTTCATTGAACAAGGAAATAAGATATACATAGTTCATACCTTAATTAAAACATCACAATTACTCCCTATATCCTAAGAATTAGAGAATCTACTCCTTTACGAAGGCATTACAAACAAGAGACAAGAAAATAGCAATCTACAACTCAATAAATAGGATAAAGAGAGGAGAAAGTTTATCAATGTATCGCCAGTCTTCTTGCTTGCAATCCTTACTCTGGAGGTGGATGGATTGGCAAAGATGGAAGCTCTAAGGCTCCCCCAAGGGTAAGAATGCTTCACCAAGGAATAGGGGCGAAGCCCCAAACCAAAGATTCCCTGTAAGGAGAGAACCCCCCCCCCCCCCCCCCATATAGGGGAGGACACGGCCAGGGTGTGAATTGCCCCTGAATGGGGAGGCACGACCCCTGCTTAGTTCTTTTCTGAAGAGGAGGTAAAGTCGTGCCATTTGGTACAGCCTAGCCCTGGTTGGGCTCTAAAAGTGGGCACAACTTTGTGGCTTCACATAGCCACCCCCTGGAAAGCTGCTAGTGGAGGCATGACTTGCTCCTGGGAAGACACATGGCTGTGTCTCACAGCCTTGGTGAAAGACATGGTCATGTCTCATGGCCCTGGTAAAAGACATGGTTATGTCTCATGGGCCTGGTAAAAGACATAGCCTTGGTGAAGTAGATATGGTCGTGTCTCATAGAAACATCTTTTATCCCATCTAAACATGGTTTTCTGTAGTTGAAGTCTGAAACAAAGTTGTATACCTCGAAGTTATCTACATTTTGGTATCTGGGATAACTCATAATTCCAACAAAATAAAAAGTTATGGTCCTTTTACTTTCAGTCCACAGTGTAGAAAAATCACACGACCGTGTCTGAAAAAAGACATGGTCATGCCTACGAGGCATGGCCAGACCATGGGTTATGCCAGATTTTCACACGATCATGTCTCATTAGGACTACCCAAATATTTTGGTGGCTCTAGACTCAGTTTCAGCTTTATTTTCTATCGAATTTCTTTCATGGGAACATACACATGTCAAGGAATATGGCTAGAGTGTATTCCTTGATTGAAACTCTAATTTGAAAGTCTTTTCCTTCATGTATGTTTTGTCTATTTGGCTAGCCTATGTTGAGTCTTTTTCTACTCTATTATTCATTCCAAATTGTGTCTTATCAATTAAGACAAGAAAAGAGCAGATCTCCGAAGAAATAGAATGGAAGTAAGACATTATAAGGAAATAGGGTGCAATAAACATAGATTCACTACAAGAAAATCTTCATTCAACAACACTCAAACGACAACGGTTTTATACCAAACTGTTATTTTTTTACCTTTTAACAACGGTTTTAACAAAAACCGTTGTCTTTTAGCAATTTTTTTGACCTACAACAACGGTTTTTAAAAACAGTTGTCTATTTATGTTTTTTTGGAGCTACGACAACGGTTTTTAAAGGCTACGACAACGGTTTTTGAAAACCGTTGTCTATGTGCGCTTCTTTTGGGGGTTACGACAACGGTTTTTAAAAACCGTTGTCTATTAAGTGTTGTTGAATACCATATTTTTTCCCTTCGTCATTTTTTACCGCCGAGTTTTTCTTTCCCTCTCCCCAAAAATTTTTGCCGCCGATTCAGCTCCTTTACCTTCTCGATCCCTAAGCATTTCGATCCAACCGACGATCTCTTCATCTACTTCACGTTTTTCTTTCTTCTCGATCCCACCTCGTTGCCACCAAAATCCACCCAACTTCCCCGATGAGCTCTTTTTCATCCTGTAAGAGGAAGGCAGAATGAATCTGCGCTTCTTTTGTTTTCTCCTCTTCTTCATCCTGGAAGAGGATGTGAAGGGCTTAGGGTGTCTCAGATCTCAGGGGTGACTCGTCTCCTTGCTTGTGCTTGGTCCCTCTTCACCAAAACCTCTTCCCTCCTCATTGGTCTTCTTCCTCATCTGAAGGGTGTCGTGATCGGTGTGTGATGACGACAGGTGAGGCGGCGGCATCTCCGAAGGTCGGCATTGCGTTCTCCAACCGCCTCCGGCACTTGGAATCCTTGTCCCTGCACCCCTCGGGCGCTGGTCAGATCTCACACCTTAACGCCGTCATCCTCGGTGAGTCCCTAGAATGAGGAGAACGACCTCATCTTCCCCTCACAAGAATTTTCCAGCCAGGCCCTCGTCTCCTCTCCCGAACAGGTGTGTGCTGCTTGTACTTGAACTCTTCGGTTCGAGCTTTCTTGGGCTAATTCCGTTTTATGGGCTTGAAGGTTCCTCCTTTGTTGGGCATTCCGTTGTTTTTGTAAGTAAGTTTTGGCTTTGTTTAGGTTTATGTAAGTTTTATTCTTTTGTGGAAACTTGTAGATTGTGATATTTGCTATTGTACAGAACTAGTTGTGTGCTTTTTTTCCCGATTCGGAAGAATGCGAAAACTTTAAAATGGAACATTGTTTAGTTTCTTGGATAAACTTGTTTTGCCTTTTTTTTCTCAATATTAATATCATGTATCTTCAGTATTGGAACATGTACAGAAATTGATAGAGGATCCAGCTGGTTCTGGTCAGAGATCGCTTCCCAATTCTACTGGAAGGAGAAGTGAAATCTGGAGGTTTAGACCAAAAACATTGTTGTGAGGAAGGGAACTGTCAAATTCGAGGTGAGTTGTCTTACACTTAATCTTGTTTGGTGGACAATGATGAATATTTTTTGTTCTTTGTTTTCTTCTTTTGGAGTTCAGTTGTTGCCGTAAATATGATATTTGTTAGAGAATGTCAGCATCCTTGTGAAGAGTTTGAGTGTTTTTCTTACTGAAGGAGTGAAACTGTTACAAATGGATAAGAGAACCTGTCAATGTTTTTAAAATCTCAATGTTCAAATAGTTTGGGACTTTCATATGCTATATTTTGTTGCTGATTGATGTCTTAATTTTTAATAACTTTTATTCTTGTAGTTGTTGCCTTCTGATTTGGTTACTTATATTCAATTAGAGGCAAACTTTTCTTCATGCTTTCTTTTGTTTTGGATACTCAGATATTGCAATTTTTGTTCTTGTTTTGTTCATCATCTAGGTATTCCAGTTTGATTTTTGGTTGCATACATTTTCAGATCATTTGGAGGTTAAATGACAAACTTGTTAAGCTGCATATTTCCTTACATGTTTTTATGTACTTACTATAGCTGCACGAACTAAAAATTACAGTGGCGCTAAACTGGAAGGTGTTGTTAGAAGTGCTGTCTCATATGCCTTGAATCGACAGATAAGCTTCGATGATTTGACCAAGCCCTTGGATGAGGAGAGCATAAAAATCACTATGGATGATTTTTTGAATGCTCTTCATGAGGTTGGACTAGCTTTTGGTTCATCAATGGATGATCTTGAACGACGCAGGTATGTTCAAGTTTGACATTGTCTCGGTTGAAGCTGATTCCACATCCTTGAAAGAAATTCTACTTGGGGGTGTTCAGGAGGGCCTACAGATTTTTGTGCTCTGAATTTTCTTAATGTTACATAATGTGGCATTATCTTTAATGTGCAAATGGCTTTCAGGCTTAATGGGATTATCGATTGTGGTGAGAGGCACAAACACATCCATGAGAGAGCCCTGCTTCTTGTGGAGCAAATCAAAGACAATCAGAGCCCACTTGTTACATACCTTCTGGAAGGTCCAACTAGCAGGTAAATTTACAACCAGCTTTCTAATTGATTAATCTGACTTTTCTGCCGATTCAATCTGCTATTTATTCTTTTATGTCAGTGGCAAAACTTCAATGGCAGCTACAATTGGTATAGAGAGTGATTTCCCATATGTCAAGATGGTAAGTTGTGATATTATTAATGAAAGAAAAATACTTACATCAGTACCATCATGTTAAATGATTAAATCCTCTCATTATTAGATATCTGCAGAAAGCATGATTGGTCTCGGTAAAGCAACTAAATGTGCACAAATTGTCAAGGTGAGTTGAATGCTAGAATAATTTAGTAAAAGTTCTCAATTTATTAAATTGTAAATGAAAAAACATTTTAAGTATTTATCCTACTAATTTTGTCCATGCATTAGTAATATCCTACTAATTTTGTCCATGCATTATTTCTATCTGGGTTGCAAGATGAGTTACTTCCCCCTTTGCAAATGCAGATGCTGCACTCTAAAGCTATTATTGAAAATGAAATCCAAGAAACAACTTGGAATATTGTCCTGTAATAAATTCCATGAGATATCCAAGAATTACAGTTGAGATAATTGCCCAAGACTGAAAGGGATTGACCCACTTAACTTATTGCCATGAATGTTAAAGTTCCATAACTGAGATCCTTGTGGACATTTAGACAAACCATCAAGTAGATTTGCTAGTTCTCCACCAATATTATTCAAAGACAAATCAAGAGTTTCCAAGTTGCATAGATCACCCAAACTCAATGGTATTTGCGCCATCAAGTTATTCATTGATGCATCAAAATACCTTAAGTTGTGAAGATTACCCATGTTTTTTGGTATTTGACCTGAAATATTATTATCAGATAGTAATAACTCCTCCAAATAGATGAGATTGTACTCCCAAGTCTAACTCTCCTTAGTAGTTCTATCTGTTTCTTGCATAATTCTTAATCCAACTTTGCATTCATTATCAAATGCTGCAAGACATTGCTTCCTGATGCATAATTTAATAGTTAACTTATATTTGCATGCAGATTTGAGAACAATTTTTTGAAAGAAATAAAGACAAGCTATTGTTTCATGTCATCTTTCTTTGTTTCCTGGTATATCTTCTTACTATGCTACAACAATTAGTTGTTGATTTGTATTCTGAATCAGTCTGAGTCTCTAGGCTAATAACAACTGGCATTCTGGGGCCATCTCAACTCTCTGTGGTAGTTGTGCTATTGAGACGAAAGAAAACAATTTAAAAGTAATGCTAATAAAGTTCGTTTGAAATTATATCATATTCATATATATTATTTGTGATATGTTCAACGCATCTACCAAAATTCTTTAAGAAATAGCTTACGTTTGCCTTATTGTAATTTGCAGGCATGCAGTAGTGATGAAGATGGTTTGCTTGGTTTTGACGTACATAGTGATGGCCATGGCCAAAGGTGTTGCCTAAACTCATGATTTTTGTTTTGACGCCATTAATTCCACCCAATTCAACGGATATGGTGTTTTATTGCAGGCAACTAACTGTTCTAGCAAGAGATGAGCGAATGGAGATCACCTCAAGCATGAATGGTGCTCCTCTATTCCCTCCAAAGAAGAAATATTTTTCTTGTATCGAAATGAATGGTTTTCTGCCATTAATAGTAATTTTGTCAATCTTCATTTCTTGCTCTATGTATAGTTGTCTTGATGTATCCTTACTATCTTGATTATATTTGGTTTGTCAGGTTATTACGTCTCAAGACTAGCTCGAGGTGACAAAATATGCTGGATTAGTCTGTGCTCAGGCCCATCAAGAAATCCTACAAGTTGAAGATTGTGATGGGACTTGGGTTGACAATAATTAAGTGCAATCCTACATGGCATGAACCACCATCACAAGTTTCTAGTATTTTAGCTATTGTTCATTAGTTGTAAATGGAGTTTATTTGTATTGGGATAAATTTTATTTAAACATGAGATATGTTTCTTCTTTTGTGATTGTAATTCTTGTATAACTAACATTTTGAATGATATTAATGTGGGGAATATTCTTTCTTGATTATGATTATTTATTATATATTTAAATTGAAATTTGATATATTGGTATTAAAAGATAATAATTTAAAAGACAACGGCTTAAAATTGTTATTTTTATCTATCACCCTCAAAGACAACGGTTAAAAACCGTTGTCGTAGCCCCAAAAACGGTTGTAACTGCAGTAAAATTGCTCTAAATAACAACGGTTTTAAACCGTTGTCTTTTCATTCAAAGACAACGGTTTTAAACCGTTGCAAAACTGTTGTCTTTTTATTCAAAGACAACGGTTTAAAATCGTTGTCGTAGCCCCCCACTTTTAACAACACTGCCAATTACAACGGTTTTAAATGACCTACGACAACGGTTTTTAACCGTTGTCTTTCAATGTTTTTGTTGTAGTGATTATATGCATGAAATATAAGTATATATGCATTAAACTGTTGGTTAGTCCTAGGAAAATGTATCGGTTCCACTGTACAAAAAATTTTGTACAAGTGTCGAACCTTTCCTTAAATAACCTATTGTGTTCTTTAGAAGTTAAATTAGGAATCGCAGACGGAACTTAACATCATTGATTCTAAATTTAACTTATCTGTTCTTAATGGTTTAGATTTAAATCGCAAGTGGAACTTAACACTATTGATTCAAATCTACCTATGTTATTAATTCCATTAAATATTAATTTTCAAAATTGGCTTCCAGGACTGCATGGCGAGGCACATGGCCTTCTTGGATATGGGAGCAACCACCACCGCCTAGTCAAATGTTGGGTTTTTCGGGCCGCAAAACCGCTTTTTGTGTTGCGGAAACCCCGAATCCCATGCCATCGGATCCGTGCGAAGTTATAAAATTTCGTAAAAACTTCATGTACATGGTTTCTTGACTAGATCTACACTAGATCTACAAGGAAGAGACTTATACCTTTATAGTGAAGCCCTTCGCGTATCCCGCTTGTCCAAGGTTTGCCGGATCTCAAGGTTGTCAAGTGTACAACCCTCTATGCGTATCCACACGAACAAATCGATGGAGAGAACTTCTAAAGATGTGCTAGCAACCTTAGAGGATCAGCAATGGTGGAGGAGAGGGAGAGAAGAAAGGTAGAGAGGAAGAAGATGTTGGTTAGTCCTAGGAAAATGTACCGGTTCCACTATACAAAAATTTTTTGTACAAGTATCGAACCTTTCCTTAAATAACCTATTGTGTTCTTTAGAAGTTAAATTAGGAATCGTAGATGGAACATAAGATCATTGATTCCAAATTTAATTTATCTGTTCTTAATGGTTTAGATTTGAATCGCAAGCGAAACTTAACACTATTGATTCAAATCCACCTATGTTATTAATTTCATTAAATATTAATTTCCAAAATTGGCTTCCAAGACTAAATGGCGAGGAACATGGCCTTCTTGGATATGGGAGCAACCACCACCGCCTAGACAAAGCCTTTTAAGGAAAGCTAATATTTAATTTCCTTAAATAACTCTAGGTTAACCAAAAAGAATAATCGAATCACAAATTCGAAAAAGAAAAAAACACAAACTCGAAAAACTAATTCAAAAAACTAGATCTAATGCCTCTTGTGTTTGGAATTCATACAAAAGAAATACAACTAGTATAATGCGGAAATTAATTACTAATTATACCTTCCTTTGTAAACTTTAATGACCTCTTGATCTTCTACCGTATTCCTCTTCTTATCTCGGACGTTGTGTGGGCAGCGATCTACCAAGATGAGAATCCACCTAAGCCACCTTCTTCTTCAAGCATGATTCAGCCACCACAAATATTCCATGAATAGATGTGGTTCGGCCACCACCACCAAGCTCCAAGGGATGCTTCCTTTCTCTCCTTCTTCTCCATGCTAGAATCCAGCCACCTTCAAGCTCCATGAGATGATGAGGTTCGGCCAATGAAGAAGAAAGAAAAGGAAGAAGAGAGAACTTCTATAGCCGGCCACACCAAGGAAAAGAGGGAGAGAAAAAAAATAGAATCGTTAGCCATGAAGGCACCTCTACCCCCTCTTTTATAATCCTTGGTCTTGGCAAATAAGGAAATTTAAATAAAAACTTCATTAATTATTATGCCATGAAAAGGAAAATTTATTTAATTAAAAGTAATTTTCTCTTCTCAATTTGTAATGGTCGGCCACTATTAAAAACAAAACAAGGAGAGTTTTAATTAACACAAGAATTAAAACTTCCTAATTTGTCTCCGGAAATTTATAAAAAATTTCTCCAATATTTTTTCCCTTCATGGTGGATTATAAAAAGGAAATTTTATAAATTAAAATATTTCTTTCAAACGTGTGGATGATTTCAAAAAAGGAAAGTTATCTCTAAGAATTAAAATCTCCTTTCAACCTACAAATAAGGAAAGATATCAAATCTTTTCTTAATCTTTTGTAGAAACTTATAAAAGAAATATTTAATTTTTTAAACTCTCTTTTAAATCATGAACTTGGTTAAAAAAGGAAAGTTTTCTCAAAATTAAAATCTACCTTTCAATCTACAAATAAGGAAAGATATCAAATCTTTTCTTAATCCTTTGTAGAAAGCTATAAAAGGAAAGATTTAAATTTTAAACTTTTTTTTAAAACCATGGAATCCACATAAGAAAAAATTTATAAATAAAATCCTTTTTAATATGAAGTGGCCGGCCACATCATGCTTAGACTCCAAGCATTGGCCGGCCACCAACTTGGCTCAACCTTTGGGTCTTGGCCGACCCTAGCTTAAGTTCCAAGCTAGCTTGTCCGACCACCAAAAGTGGGTAAGAAGGTGGGTATGTGGTGGGTATAAATCTCTATATACAAGAGGCTACGATAGGGACCGAGAGGAGGAATTGGTTTTGGTCTCCCGATGAAATTAAGCTTCCCATGTTCACCCCGAACACACAACTTAACTTCATCAATAATAATTCATACCACTAAAAAATTATTATTGAACTACCGCACCAATCCCAAATTACATTTTTGGGTTCCTTCTTATTATGAGTGTGTTAATATCCCTGTGTTTAAGATGTCGAATGTCCACTAATTAAGTGAGTTATTGACAACTCGTTTAATTAATATCTAAGTCCAAGAGGAGTACCACTCAACCTTATCGTCATGTCGGACTAAGTCCACCTGCAGGGTTTAACATGACAATCTTTATGAGCTCCTCTTGGGGACATTATCAACCTAGATTACTAAGACACAGTTTCCTTCTATAATCAACAAGTCACACTATAAGTAACATCATTTTCCAACTTATCGGGCATTTTGATTTATCGAACTAAATCTCACCCTTTGATAAGTCAAAGAAATAAATATTAAATATATGTGCTTGTTATTATATTAGGATTAAGAGCACACACTTCCATAATTACTAAGGTCTAGTTCTTTTATTAAATCAATATAAAAAGAACTTTCCTTAAATGGTCCTGCTCAATTCACTTAAAGTGTACTAGTATAATTTATTAGTCAAGATAAACTAATGTCTAATTACACTACGACTATTCCAATGGTTTGTTCCTTTCCATCTTAGTCGTGAGCTACTGTTTATAATTTATAAAGAACCAATAACACAATCTTCAGTGTGTGACACCACACACTATGTTATCTACAATATAAATTAATTGAACATCTACATTTGGTATATATAAATGTAGACTCCTAACCAATGTGATTCTTATAAATGTTTATACAAAAGCTAGGATTTTAGTATACACTCCAACAATCTCCCACTTATACTAAAAGACTATGCTGCCATAAATGCTACCATACATCTTATTCCTAACTCTTCAACATGCCCATCAAAAGCTCTTGTCTTAAGGACCTTAGTGAAAGGATCTATAGGTCATCACCTGATGCAATCTAGGCGGCAACAACTTCTCCTCATTTATACAATTTCTCGTATTGGGTGATACTTGCGCTCTATTGTGTTTACTTACCTTATGGACTCATGATTTCTTCGAGTTTGTTACTGCACCAATATTATTACAATAAATTATAATAATCTTTGGACAAACCAGAAATCATATCTAAGTCCATCTTGCGGTTACTGAGTCATTCAGCTTCTATGGCTGCCTCTGAGGCTGCCATATACTCAACTTCCATAGTGGAGTCTGAAAAGCACCTATGCTTAACACTCCTCCATAGTTATGGTTTTACCTCCTAAAGTAAACACAAAAACCCCGAGGTTGACTTTCTATCGTCCCTTATCTGATTGGAAGTCAAAATCCGTGTAACCCACAGGGATCAAATTATCTGCCTTGTAAATTAGCATATACTTTTACAGCAGCCTAGTATCCCGATCCTGGGTTACTTTAATATCTGCTAACTATGCACTGGGCAAAACAGATATCCAATCTCGTGCATAGCATACATTAGGCTTTCCAACAGCCAAAGCATAAGGAACTTGCTTCCATGTTCTTTATCTGCTATGATGTCTTTGGAGACATCTCTTTAGATAAAGTTTCTCCATGTCCAAAAGGTAGAAAAAACTTTTATGAAGTCTTACATGCTTAGACGAGTTAGGATAGTATGAAGCTCGGAATAAGCACCACATTCTTTTCTTGTGATCCTTTTGATCCCGAGAATATGTGCGCACTCTCCCAAGTCCTTCATATTGAATTGTTCGGACAAGCATACCCTTACTTCTGACAATACTTTGATATTATTTCCAACTACCAAAAATGTCATCTACGTATAGTACAAGAAATGCCAACACGCTCCATCACTACTTGTATACACAAGACTCATCTGGACACTGAATAAATCCATAGGTCTGGATTACTTCATTAAATCAGATGAACCAAGACCTTGAAGCTTTTCTTCAGTCCATAGACTGATTGAGCTTGCACACAAGATGCTCTTTGCCCTTTGCGATGAACCCTTCTGGTTGCTTTATATGGATGTTTTCTTCAAGATTTTCATTAAGGAAAGCTATCTTGACATCCACTTACCAAATCTCATAGTCCATATAGATAAAAGAATCCAGATAGACTTAAGCATGGCTACCGGTGTAACACCCATGAAATATTTGAGCTATATATATGGGTATTCTATTTTAGAATAAAAAGGGAAATGGAAATAGAATCAAAAAGAAATAAAAAGAAAGAGAAGTTAAGGCTTGAACCATGAACCTCTCATAATAGAGTTGTGTATGATAACTACTAGAGTAATGAATGATATATGAATAACAAGGAATAGAAATTGTAGTTAAAAGTAAGAGTATGATTAAGAAAGGGAGCAAGAGAAAATCAAGTAGCTTTCCTCCTCTTCCTCTTGGTTAAGAGAAGAAGCAAGCAAAAGACAAGTTGCCTTTCTTCTTTCTTCTCTCTATTTTCATGGGAATGAAGAGGGTGAGAGAGTAGAGGAGTCAAGGGGATGAATTGGGACATGTTTCATCCTCATTGAGAATAAATAGGAATGAGAAGAGAAAGGAGAGAAAGTTTGGCTACTTCTTCCTCCTTCTTCCTCCTCCTTCTTCCTCCTCCTTCTTTCTCCTTCTTCCTCCTCCACCGAGACCTAAACCTCTCCCTCTCTCTCATTTCTGAAAATCCAAGTTAAGGTTTTCTTGCTAAGAAAACTAATTCACAAGTAGGAGTCCTCAAGATCTACTCCTTACAAGCAAGAGAAGAAAAGGGAGAACTAGGAAGAGAAGTTTCTTCTTCCTCTTCACAAGAGTACCTTATTTTAAGAAAAACTAAGCAAGAAATTTGTAAGTATCCCCTCACCTGTGGTACAAGTTGGTTACGTGTTTTTTCATGAGGTTAGATTGCTTAAAAACCTAGGGTTACTCCTTGAACTTTCGGCCATGATGAGACTTAAGGCCTAGGAAAGCTCAAAATTTGATTTAACATGCTTATGACTTTCCTTATGACATGATATGAAGTTAACATGATAGTCTTATGCTTGTATGTTGTTTAGAGCTTAATTTCATTCTCCTTGAACTTTCGGCCATGATGAGACTTAAGGCCTAGGAAAGCTTAAAATTTGATTTAACATGCTTATGACTTTCCTTATGATATGAAATGAAA
Source organism: Zingiber officinale (assembly GCF_018446385.1). Taxonomy (NCBI): domain Eukaryota; kingdom Viridiplantae; phylum Streptophyta; class Magnoliopsida; order Zingiberales; family Zingiberaceae; genus Zingiber; species Zingiber officinale. The sequence goes on along the minus strand of NC_055999.1, from coordinate 32,488,516 downwards.
TTAACATGATATTCTTATGCTTGTATGTTGTTTAGAGTTTAGTTTCATGCCCCTTGAACTTTCGGCCATGATGAGATTTAAGGCCTAGGAAAGCTCAAAATTTGATTTAACATGCTTATGACTTTCCATATGATATGATATGATATGAAATTAACATGATATTCTCATGCTTGTATGTTATTTAGAGCTTAGTCTCATGCTCTTGAACTTTCGGCCATGATGAGACTTAAGGCCTAGGAAAGCTTAAAATTTGATTTAACATGCTTATGACTTTCCTTATGATATGATATGAAATTAACATGATATTCTTATGCTTGTATGTTGTTTAGAGTTTAGTTTCATGCCCCTTGAACTTTCGGCCATGATGAGATTTAAGGCCTAGGAAAGCTCAAAATTTGATTTAACATGCTTATGACTTTCCTTATGATATGATATGAAATTAACATGATATTCTTATGCTTGTATGTTGTTTAGAGCTTAGTCTCATGCTCTTGAACTTTCGGCCATGATGAGACTTAAGGCCTAGGAAAGCTTAAAATTTGATTTAACATGCTTATGACTTTCCTTATGATATGATATGAAATTAACATGATATTCTTATGCTTGTATATTGTTTAGAGTTTAGTTTCATGCCCCTTGAACTTTCGGCCATGATGAGATTTAAGGCCTAGGAAAGCTCAAAATTTGATTTAACATGCTTATGACTTTCCTTATGATATGATATGAAATTAACATGATATTCTTATGCTTGTATGTTGTTTAGAGATTAGTCTCATGCTCTTGAACTTTCGGCCATGATGAGATTAAGGGCCTAGGAAAGCTTAAAATTTGATTTAACATGCTCATGACTTTCCTTATGATATGATATGAAGTTAACATGATATTCTTATGCTTGTATGTTGTTTAGAACTTAGTTTCATGCTCCTTAATATTCGGCCACAACAAGATTGAAATACCTAGGAAGCTTAGAACCTAAACAAAACATGCTCATGATGTTCCTTATAGTATATGATATGAAATTGGTTTAGGGTTCATATGTTTTTATGCCACTTGTAACCTAAGTTCATGCTTTACAAGTTCGGCCATAACTAAATTAAAAGACCTAGGAAGCTTAGAACCTAACTAAATATGCTCATGATGTTCTTTATGATAAATGTTATGAAATTGATTTAGGGTTCATATGCTTTTATGTTGCTTGTACCCTAGGGTAATACCTTGCATGTTTCGGCCTCCCTATGGAATTTGGTGATTGAGATCCAATTATGATTCATTATGTGCCTCAGATGCTATAATATGAATTAAGAGATGTTAGTTAATGATTCCATGCATGATTATGTTTCCCTATGATATGTTATATGCTCATTTATGTATGCTTATGAACCATGCATGCTAATGTCTCTTATGATGTACTATATGCTCAAGTATGCATGCTTTATGATATGACAAGCAAAGGCCTAAGAGTTGCTTCCCTATTAGTTGGGACTAAGAGCACTCTTTATGATATGACAAGTAAAGGCCTAAGAGTTGCTTCCCTTCTTGTTGGGACTAAGAGCACTCTTCATGATATGACAAGATATGATATGCTATGTTATGACATGAACCATGATATGCTATTTTACTTTGTATGGCTTGTACCAGGGATGGGCTCCTAAACGCCCCTAGGTCGATGGTCTATGAAACGGGCCTAGTAAAAAGGGATGGGCTCCTTAGTACGCCCCTAGGTCGATGGTCTATGAAACGGGCCTAGTTCCCTAGTAGGTTCGGGGCTAGCTACCCCGTCCTAGGGATTGCGCGCATTTATGATATGTGGTAAATAGTCGGGGCCCCTCATGTTGATATTATGTTTAAGTATTATATGATATGTTTTAAGAGATCTTGCACATGACAAGACACATGTTTTAAAAGACATCTTGCATGATATAATAAGTTATGATATGATATGCTCTTATGATTTATATGACATGATGCTCTTTTATTTATGATATGATATATCATGATGTTTCTGTAGGATTTTTCGGACCGCGAAAACCGCTTTTCCGCATCGTGGAAACCCTGAAACCCCCCGCCACCGGATCCGTGTGAAGAAAAATAAAAATAAAATACGAGTACGAGTTTCTAAAGTCTAGATCTACACTAGATAAGAGTGTTACCCTAGATGCGATTCCCTTCGCTATCCCGCTAGTCCAACGGTTTGTCGGATCTCAAGATTGTCAAAGTAGACAACCCTCTAGAAGTATCCACACGAACAAAATTAGGTGGAGGGGACCAAACAAAGGTGTGCTAGCACCTAGGGTGTTCGGCCAAGAGAGGAGAGGGAGAGCTTGAGGAGAGCTTGAGGAAGAAGATGAAGTGAATACCTCTTGAATGAAAAATGAATTTCATTCACAATGAAAAGTGGCCGGCCACCTTCATGGAGTGTAACCCCTTTTCTCATTAAATGTGGAGGGCCACATTAAATTGAAAGGGAATTTGTAACCCCCATTAGGTGGCACACACATGTGCTCAACATGATGAAGTGGCACATCATTATTGGCCACTTAATGCCAAGTCACAAATGATGTGGCATAAAGTCAAGTCAAACTTGACTCTTCCTCTTCCTCTTCCTCTCAAGTCAAGTCAAACTTGACTTAATCTCTCTCATGGTTGATCTAATCCAACCATTTAATTCAAGTCAATTTAATATAATGAATCTAATTCATTTAATTAAATTGATTCAATGAGTCATAATCTAAATTAGACTCATTGAACACATGAATCAACTTGAGTCCAACTCAATTAGCCCAATTAGGATTACTCTTAATCCAATTTGATTCATCAAATGAATCTAATCCTCTTGGTTCATCATATGAACCTAATCTCCATCTAATTGTCCTTTATGTGTGACCCTATAGGTTCTTGTAACGTTGACAATGCCCCTAAACCCATTTAGGAGCATAAGTAATGAGCGGTATCTAGCAACATATCATTACTACCCAAGTTACAAGAATGTTGAGATCCAACATCACATTGTGACTACTAATTGTGACTCCTCACAATATATGACAAGTGTCCTTCTATCCTAGACATCTAGATTGATCAATGTGAGGCATAGACCGTGTCATCCTCTGACCAATCTAAATCTTGAACTCCAAGTAGACTCACTAAATCAAATAAGCTCAATATCTCATATTGACTCATTTGGGCATGGTCATGCACTTCGTGGTCTCACTCTATCAAGAATATTGATGTCGCTCCCGTCATATAGGAGGGATAGATCTCATCTACATCACTCACATCCCTCTGCATAATTCGTTACATACCCAGTAATCGCCTTTATAGTCCACCCAGTTACGGGTGACATTTGACGAAACCAAAGTATAAAACTCCTTATGTAGGGATCCATGGTGACTTCAGGTCTAAGGACTAGTAGTCATACTAATAGCCACATGAGAAAGTATATGACACTCATATAACGATCCATGATACTTTCTCACGGCGGGTCATTCAGTATACATTATCCAATGCATACCCATGTGTCAACTTGATATCTCTATATCCATGACTTGTGAGATCAAGTCATCGAGTTGACCTACATGCTAGTCTTATTGCATTAACATTGTCTCTGAATGTTAATACTCGACTAGGATTGATTAAGAGTAGTGTTCCCTATATCATCTCACTATCGGTTCAACTAACCGATTGATATAGGTGAGAACCTTCTACTCAAGGAGCTATTATACTTAGTTTATTTGGCACCAATACAAGTAAGTATAATAACCAAAAACAAATGCCCTTTATTTAAATATAAGAATATGATACAACAAGTCCATAATACAATCATCAAATGATTGGCTCTAGGGCTCTAACTAACAATCTCCCACTAGCACTAGTGCCAATCAGTGTAGGCTCTAAGCTATAATGACCTAGTGTGACCATCATGCTTCCTCTGTGCCAAAGCCTTGGTCAAGGGATCTGCGATATTAGCCTCTGTCGGTACTCTACAAATCTTCACATCTCCTCTCTCAATAATCTCTCGAATGAGATGGAAGCACCGTAGTATGTGTTTGGTCCGCTAGTGTGAGCGAGGTTCCTTCGCCTGTGCTATAGCTCCATTATTGTCACAATAGAGCTCAATAGGGTCAGCGATACTGGGAACCGCCCCAAGTTCAGTGATGAACTTTCGGATCCAAACTGCCTCCTTTGCTGCCTCTGATGCAGCAATGAACTCGGCCTCTGTCGTAGAATCAGCTACTGTGTACTGCTTCGAACTCTTCCAGCTCACAGCACCACCATTTATGCTAAATACGAATCCTGACTGCGATCGATAATCATCCTGATCGGTCTGGAAGCTGGCATCACTGTAACCCTTTACAGCTAGCTCGTCATCGCCTCCATATATCAAGAAATATTCTTTAGTCCTTCTTAAGTACTTAAGAATATTCTTGACCGCTATCTAGTGAATTTCACCTGGATCTGACTGGTATCTGCTCGTAATGCTCAAAGCATACGAGACATCAGGTCGAGTACATAGCATGGCGTACATGATAGATCCTATGGCTGAGGTATAAGGGATCTGATCCATGCGGTCTCTCTCCTCTCTAGAAGAGGGACCTTGAGTCTTCGAAACACTCACGCCATGTGACATCATCAGAAATCCCTTTTTGGAGTTCTGCATGGCAAACCGAAGGAGAACCTTGTCAATATATGTACTATAACTTAGGTCAAGCAATCTCTTAGATCTATCTCTATAGATCTGTATCCCTAGAATGCAGGATGCCTCACCTAAGTCCTTCATTAAGAAGCAACTCCCTAGCCAGGTCTTGACAGACTGAAGCAAAGGGATGTCCTTCCCAATGAGTAGTATGTCATCCACATACAATATGAGGAAGACAACTATATCCCCTACAACCTTATTGTAGACACAAGGCTCATCTTCGTTCTTGATGAAACCAAACTATTTGATTACATCATCGAATCGAAGATTCCAGCTCTGAGAAGCTTGCTTTAGTCCATAAATGGACCTATGCAGCTTGCATACTCTGCTAGTATGCTGTGGATCTACAAAACCCTCAGGTTGTGTCATGTACACATCCTCGAGTAGGTTTCCATTCAGAAACGTGGTTTTGACATCCATCTGCCATATCTCATAGTCATGGTATGCTGCAATAGCAAGCATGATCTGAATGGACTTAAACATCGCTACTGGAGAAAAGGTTTCATCATAGTCAATACCATGAATCTGCTTGAAACCTTTAGCTACCAAACGACCCTTATAGATAAGTCCATCCATGTCAGTCTTTCTCTTAAAGACCCACTTACACCCAATGGGTTTTACCCCTTCAGGTGGATCAACCAAAGTCCATACTTGGTTGGTGTACATGGATTTCATCTCGGATCTCATGGCCTCTAGCCATTTCTCAGAATCTGGTCTCATCACGGCTTCCTGATAGGTGGTAGGCTCATCCTCTATGAGCACAATGTCATCATGGTCAAACAAGAGAAATGTGTATCTCTCAGGCTGACGACGTACCCTATCAGACCTGCGAAGAGGTATGTCTACTTGAACTGGTTGTTGTTCCTCAACTTTTTGTGGAACAACATCATCCACAACACTTTGTGGCTCCAGTTCAACTTCCATCAAGGCTTCAGTGCTATGGTCCGCATCTTGAACTTCTTCAAGATCGAACGTACTCCCACTAGTCTTTCTAGAAACAAAGTCCCTTTCAGGAAAGACCCCAGTCTTTACCACAACTACCTTGTGCTGACTGGGAATGTAGAAGTAATATCCCTTAGTTTCCTTGGGATATCCAATAAAGTAGCACTTGTCGGATTTGGGTCCTAATTTGTCTGAGACATGACGTCTAACGTAAACCTCACAACCCCAAATCCTCATAAAAGACACCTGGGCATCTCTCCCAGTCCATATCATATACGGTGTCTTTATCATGGCCTTGGATGGAACTCGGTTGAGTATAAAAGCTGTCGTGTCTAGAGCATAGCCCCAAAGGAATGTCAAAAGATCTGTGTGACTCATCATAGACCGTACCATATCAAATAGGGTACGATTCCTCCTTTCGGATACACCATTCCACTGTGGTGTTCCAGGAGGAGTGAGTTGGGATAGAATCCCACACTCAGCTAGATAGTCACGAAACTCATGGCTAAGGTATTCACCACCTCGATTTGATCGAAGTATCTTAATACTCTTGCCAAGCTGATTCTGTACTTCATTCTTGAATTCTTTGAACTTTTCAAAGGATTCAGACTTATGTGTCATTAAGTACACATAATCATATCTACTGAAGTCATCAGTAAATGTGATGAAGTACCTATAACCGCCTCTAACAGCGACATTGAAAGGGCCACATACATCACTATGTATAAGTCCTAACAAATCAGTCACTCTTTCGCTGTGCCCACTAAAGGGAGTCTTGGTCATCATGCCTAGTAGGCATGACTCGCATGTCTCATAAGATTCAAAATCAAATGAGTCCAGCAAACCATCCTTATGGAGCTGGGATAAGCGCTTGTCATTTATATGACCTAAGAGATAGGTTTGATTCAAGTCATTTGACTTGAACCTCTTGGTATTTATGTTATAGATAGGGCTTTCAAGGTCTAGAATGTAGAGTCCGTTCATCAGAAGTGCTCTACAATAGAACATATCTTTTAAATAAACAGAATAACATTTGTCCTTAATTATAAAAGAGAAACCTTTCTTGTCCAAACAAGAAACTGAAATTATGTTCTTAGTTAATGCAGGCACATAACAACAATCATCCAACTCTAATACAAGCCCAGAGGGCAGAGATAGAAAATAAGTCCCTACAGCAACAGCAGCAACCCGTGCTCCATTGCCTACACATAGGTCCACCTCGCCCTTCGCCAATGCCCTGCTATTTCTCAACGCCTGCACATTAGTACAAATGTGAGATGCACATCCGATATCTAATACCCATGATGAATTAATAGATAGATTGACTTCTATAACATATATACCTGAAGTGGAAGTCTCACTTCGCTTCTTCTTAAGATCTTCCAGATACACCTTGCAGTTCCTCTTCCAGTGCCCGGTCTGACCGCAGGTGCCTTGCCTTTGCCCTTGGCTTGGGACTTTCCCTTGCCTTTGGGCTTGCCCTTGCCCTTGTGTTTCTGAACCATCAGAACAGAGTGGGGCTTAGCCTTCTTAAGGTTCAGCTCAGTAGTTCTCAACATGCTAAGCAGCTCTTGCAGTGGCTTATCAATTTCGTTCATATTGTAGTTTAGAACGAACTGACTATAGCTATCCAGCAAGGACTGTAAGATCAGGTCAGTCGCCAGCTCTTGGCCAAGCGGGAATCCCAACCTTTATAGTTTTTCTGTGTAACCAATCATTTTGAGTACATATGGGCCTACGGGAGCCCCATCTGACATCTTGCTCTGAAATAGTGCCCTTGAGATCTCAAATCTCTCATGTCGCGCTTGTCCTTGATACAGTTGATGAAGACGTTCAACCATATCGTAAGCGCCCATCAACACGTGTTGCTTCTGAAGCTCAGAGTTCATGGTCGCGAGCATTAGACAGGACACATCTAATGCGTCATCTTGATGCTTCTTCAGCTCGCGGGGCATTGGCAGGAGGAGCCTCCAGAATGGGCTGCTCCAGAACGTACAGTTTACGTTCCTGGGTGAGAACTATTCTCAAGTTCCTGTACCAGTCCAGGAAATTTGCTCCGTTGAGCTTGTCCTTATCAAGGACAGAACGCAAAGAGAAGGTGTTCGTATTCGACGTCATGGTTATCTACAACAGAAAAATGTAGAAAATAAATATCATATTCTTTTAAATCATTTAATTAGGCCTTTAACTAAATGATGCTCCCACTGAATTCTATAATTCATGTGGGACAAGATCCACATCATACTACGCCTTGAGTTAGCTTTGGCTAAATCGCCCAAGACTTAGTATGATCGGTAGGTAATGATTTACCAATTACATCTCTATGCAACTCTTGTTTATAGGATCATTATCTGCAGTTATATTAAAACATGAGTTAGCTTTGGCTAATACACCCAAGAATTAATATAAATGTGATTTATGTCCTATCTTTCCAACCGTTGGAAGAATGCCTATAGTTATACTCGATCCAACCGAGTTAACTAGGAATACTCAATCTAATTGAGTTTGTACTCGCCCATGCATTGATAAGCGGGACCAAGATTGTCCCTCCGTACCCTACCAAGATAATATGTGTTGCTCTCCTTTGGCAGATTCAACAACACATGTGATCGAGGTAGTGATAGGTATCACGGTATGGTACGCATTAGAGTTGACTGATTTAGATCTAATCTAAATGATGATGTGTATCATATACTCAATTTAGATCTAATCTAATTGTGGGGTGCATCATGTGCACGACTTAGATCTAATCTAATCGTTAGGCACTAATTAATTACTTAATCATGCATCACATATACACAAGAAATTAATTAAATTATTTGTGATTAGTCATAGCCCTACTACGATCTTCTCAAGCCAATGAGAAGATCGGATGGTAAACCTAGGGTCAACAGCTTCTCAAGCTCCTCCCTTAGACCACCTTGTGTTGTTCGCGCCCTCCTCGTAACTCCGTCTCGAGTGGACCATCCACGGCTCCAATTTTGTACATTACAATTTTTGAAACTCGAGTTACATTCGATTCTAAACTACTTTTACAATAAGAATAAATGGAGAAAGGCACGACGCGCAGGTCGCGAATCAAATATACAACATTCATAACACAAATGACGGCGCGCGGGCCGTAATATGAATTACAACACAAATCCAATCAAATTGGGTTTTTTTGGGTCATGACTATCAAAAATTATACATAATTCTAAATTATGTAATTTCCATAATTTTCTGTAATTTTAATACTAATTTTTACAAGTTTTACGAGTAAAATTTCCCGGCGGTCCCGTTTAGTGGTTTTCAGGCGCAATCGCAGAACGAATCCCCTTGCGGGGCCAGGGGCAACGCCCCTACCCGCGATCTAACCATCGCGAGTGTCCCTAAGCGATCCTACAGTGCCTTAGTCCACTGTCCCAAAAATTTTTGGGGCGAAACCTTGCCATTTCGAAAAAATCTTCTCAGTAGTCGAAGCCTACAAGTGTCGAAACACTTGTGTTTCGCTTCTACGAGAAAGATACCCATAAAAATCATAAAAATCAGAAATTTACAGAAAAATACAGTACTGAATTTTTTTCATAAAAATAAAAACTAAACTCATACAAGCGTCGCACGTGGCTCTGATACCACTGTTGGGTTTTCCGGGCCGCGAAACCGCTTTTCCGTGTCGAGGAAACCCCGAAACCCCCCGCCACCGGATCCGTGAGAAGAAAAATAAAAATAAAATATGAGTACGAGTTTCTAAAGTCTAGATCTACACTAGATAAGAGTGTTACCCTCGATGCGATGCCCTTCGCTATCCCGCTAGTCCAACGGTTTGCCGGATCTCAAGATTGTCAAAGTAGACAACCCTCTAGAAGTATCCACACGAACAAAATTAGGTGGAGGGGACCAAATAAAGGTGTGCTAGTACCTAGGGTGTTCGGCCAAGAGAGGAGAGGGAGAGCTTGAGGAAGAAGATGAAGTGAATACCTCTTGAATGAAAAATGAATTTCATTCACAATGAAAAGTGGTCGGCCACCTTCATGGAGTGTAACTCCTTTTCTCATTAAATGTGGAGGGCCACATTAAATTGAAAGGGAATTTGAAACCCCCATTAGGTGGCACACACATGTACTCAACATGATGATGTGGCACATCATTATTGGCCACTTAATGCCAAGTCACAAATGATGTGGCATAAAGTCAAGTCAAACTTGACTCTTCCTCTTCCTCTCAAGTCAAGTCAAACTTGACTTAATCTCTCTCATGGTTGATCTAATCCAACCATTTAATTCAAGCCAATTTAATATAATGAATCTAATTCATTTAATTAAATTGAATCAATGAGTCATAATCTAAATTAGACTCATTGAACACATGAATCAACTTGAGTCCAACTCAATTAGCCCAATTAGGATAAATCTTAATCCAATTTGATTCATCAAATGAATCTAATCCTCTTGGTTCATCATATGAACCTAATCTCCATCTAATTGTCCATTGTGTGTGACCCTATAGGTTCTTGTAACGTTGGCAATGCCCCTAAACCCATTTAGGAGCATAAGTAATGAGCGGTATCTAGCAACACATCATTACTACCCAAGTTACAAGAATGTTGAGATCCAACATCACCTTGTGAGTACTAATTGTGACTCCTCACAATATATGACAAGTGTCCTTCTATCCTAGACATCTAGATTGATCAATGTGAGGCATAGACCGTGTCATCCTCTGACCAATCTAAATCTTGAACTCCAAGTAGACTCACTAAATCAAATGAGCTCAATATCTCATATTGACTCATTTGGGCATGGCCATGCACTTCGTGGTCTCACTCTATCAAGAATATCGATGTCGCTCCCGTCATATAGGAGGGATAGATCCCATCTACATCACTCACATCCCTCCGCATAATTTGTTACATACCCAGTAATCGCCTTTATAGTCCACCCAGTTACGGGTGACGTTTGACGAAACCAAAGTACATAACTCCTTATGTAGGGATCCATGGTGACTTCAGGTCTAAGGACTAGTAGTCATACTAATAGCCACATGAGAAAGTATATGATACTCATATAACGATCCATGATACTTTCTCATGGCGGGTCTTTCAGTATATATTCTCCAATGCATACCCATGTGTCAACTTGATATCTCTATATCCATGACTTGTGAGATCAAGTCATCGAGTTGACCTACATGCTAGTCTTATTGCATTAACATTGTCCCTGAATGTTAATACTCGACTAGGAATGATTAAGAGTAGTGTTCCCTATATCATCTCACTATCGGTTCAACTAACCGATTGATATAGGTGAGAACTTTCTACTCAAGGACGCTATTATACTTAGTTAATTTGGCACCAATACAAGTAAGTATAATAACCAAAAACAAATGCCCTTTATTTATATATAAGAATATGATACAACAAGTCCATAATATAATCATCAAATGATTGGCTCTAGGGCTCTAACTAACAGTTTCTTTATGATATGATATGCTCTTATGATTTATATGACATGATGCTCTTTTATTTATGATATGATATATCATGATGTTTCTTTATAATATGATATGCTCTTATGATCTATATGACCTGATGCTCTTTTATTTATGATATGATATAGCATGATGTTTCTTAATGATATGATATGTTAAGATGCTCTGTTTACATGATACGATGTTTAGATGATTTTGTCTCCATTGTTATATGCTTATGTTATTATGATATGAAATACGTTTTTTGTGAGTAGGAAAGGATCTTACTAAGCCTGTGTGCTTATAGCTTACTTTCCTTGTACCGCAGATAAAGGCAAAGAATGGATAAACTAGGGGAGCTACAGGAGAGGCAAGAGATGTGTGTGGAGGTGGCTCAGCTAAGAATAAAAAAAAAAAGAAAAAGACCTGCTTATGTTATTTTATGTTGACATGAACTAAGTTTATTTATGTTAATGTTTCACATGATTTCATGATACTTATTTAGGTTTATGATAGAATTTGACTTCATGACCTCATTCTCTTAGAGGTATACAAGGATATATAAATAAGTACTTCCGCTGCTTTAGAAAAGAAATTTTAATATGCATGTATGTTTCCCCTTGCAAGTAACCCCACCCTACTAGTAGGAGGGGCGGGCGTTACAACCGGCGAAAAATTTTCCTTTTTCAATAAGCCTTGCTTTGAAAGTTTCCACCTTCCTATCTATCCCTCTTTTCCTATTGTAGACCTATTTACACCAAATAGCTTTTACACCATTTGGTGGTTCTATAAGCTCCCAGATTTTATTAGAATACATATATTCTAATTATGTATTCATTTCTCTTTACAAAGATATTGTATCTTTATCTTGGAGCGCTTTGTCATATGTCTGGGAATCAGGTTCATGTTCACCAGGGATAAGGTCCAAAGACTCTCCCAAAACATGAATCTTTTAGGTTTCCTAACAACTCTCCCACTATGACGAGGCACTTACTGTAATTGTGTATCATTTGTGATACGTGTTGCAGTTTCTTGTGATATTTCATCTTATACAGTTGGTACCAGATTAGACGTGTCCTTTAATTTCCTTAAGAATAATTTTTTTACTCATGGACTTGTGGTTCATAGTATAGTCCTTTTCTAAAATCGGGCATTGGTGTCAATAATGACCTTCCGATTTTAAGGCCTATAAACCTCTTTTTGTTTTTAACTCACAAACAAGTGAACTCATGTTCAATCTTATCAGTGTCTCTCATGTGCTAGACCACCCAAATCCGAATATGCCTTAGACTAAGCTTACGCTCATTCTGTAATTCTATGGGAGTAGAGAGTTCTGACTTAGAAGGTACTATGTTTACTTCCGTTTCCAGTGTATATCCTTAAAACGATTTTGATAATTTTTTGAATAACTCATCATTGATCTAATTATTCCATAAGAGTCTTATACCTTCTTTCTACTACACCATTCTGTTGGGGTGTACCAGGTGCAGTTAGTTGGGATTGAATCCCGACTTCTGATAAGTGACTCCTAAACTCTCCTAAGAGGTACTTGTTACTACGATTTCACCGTAGTATCTTGATACTTTTACTTTGACGTTACTCCACATCAGCCTAGTATTCTTTGAACTAAACAAAGCACTTAGACTTGTGGCGAGTCAAGTAAATGTATCCTTATCTCGAATAGTCGTCTATAAAAGAGACGAAATATTAGAAACAACCTCTTGCCTGGATAGTCAAAGGTCTACACAAATCAGAATGAATCAATTCCAACATATCTTTGGCTCTATACCCCTTTAAAAGCTTCTTGGTTATTTTTCCTTCCAAGTAAGACTCACAGGTTGGAAAGATTTCTACTACCAATAAACCCAAGAGTTCGTTGGTTATTATCCTTTTGAATCCTACTCAAGTTAATATAACCTAGCCTTGGATGCCAAAAATATGATTAGTTCATTTCCGAAGGTTACTTTCTCTTAAAGTTAGAAAATGTGTTATTAATTTCCATTTATTGCATCGTGGGAGTTATTGGATTATAAATTATCAACCAACGTACCAGAACAGATAACTTCCCTATTTTTCTTCATAACAAGTTTATTATCAAAATAGACAGAATATCTATTCTTTAATAGTTTAGAAACTAAAATCAGGTTATTTCTAAACTTAGTACGTAAACAAAATTTCTAATAATCTATATTTTATTCCTATCAAATGATGAACATCTCCCACTATAACAGTTGCTATTTTTACAGCAGTGCCCATGTGAACGGTGATTTATATAGTTGTCGGATTTCCTGGAACCCCTGCAATGAATTTCAGACATAATCATGTTAGTTAGAGCCCTAGAGCCAATCATTTGATGATTGTATGGACTCATGTATATCATATTCTTGTATATTAATAAAGGCATTTGTTTGGTTATTATACTTAATTGTATTAGTGTCAAATAGACTAAGTATAATAGCGTCCTTGAGTAGAAGGTTCATACCAATATCAATCGATTAGTTGAATCGATAGTGAGATGATATAGGGAACACTACTCTAAATCATTCCTAGTCGAGTATTAACATTCAGGGACAATGTTAATGCAATAAGACTAGCATGTAGGTCAGCTCGATGACTTGATCTCACAAGTCATGGATATGGAGATATCAAGTTGACACATGGGTATACATTAGAGAATGTATACTGAATGACCCGCCATGAGAAAGTATCATGGATCGTTATATGAGTGTCATATACTTTCTCATGTGGATATTAGTATGACTATTAGTCCTTGGACCTGAAGTCACCATGGATCCCTACATAAGGAGTTATGTACTTTAGTTTCGTCAAACGTCACCCGTAACTGGGTAGACTATAAAGGCGATTACTGGGTATGTAACAAATTATGCATAGGGATGTGAGTGATATAGATGGGATCTATCCCTCCCATATGATGGGAGCGACATCGATATTCTTGATAGAGTGAGACCACTAAGTGCATGACCATGCCCAAATGAGTCAACATTAGATGTTGAGCTCATTTGATCGAGTGAGTCTACTTGGAGTTCAAGATTTAGATTGATTAGAGGATGACACGGTCTATGCCTCACATTGATCAATCTAGATGTCTAGGATAGAAGGACAATGTCATATATTTTGTGAGGAGTCACAATTGGTAGTCACAAGGTGATGTCGGATCTCGACATTCTTGTAACTTGGGTAGTAATGATGTGTTGCTCGATACCGTTCATTACTTATGCTCCTAAATGGGTTTAGGGCATTGCCAACATTACAAGAACCTATAGGGTCACACACTAAGGACAATTAGATGGAGATTTGGTTCATATGATGAACCAAGAGGATTAGATTCATTTGATGAATCATATTGGATTAAGAGTAATCCAAATTGGGCTAATTGAGTTAGACTCAAGTTGATTCATGTATTTAATGAGTCTAATTTAGATTATGACTCATTAAATCAACTTAATTTAATGAATTAGATTCATTATATTAAGTTGGCTTGAATCATATGGTTGGATTAGATCAACCATGAGAGAGATTTGATCAAGTTTGACTTGATTTGAGAGGAAGAGAAAAAGTCATGTTTGACTTGACTTTTTGCCACATCACTAGTGAGTTGGCAAGATGTGGACTAATAGGATTGCTCCACATCATCAATGTGTGCCACCTCATGGAGGTTACAAGCCTCCATAGCATTTAATGTGGCCGGCCCACATTAAATGAGGAGGTTACACTTGTTGCCATGTCATTTAGTGAGGTGGCAAGATGTGGACCAATAGTGTTGATCCACATCATCCTAGAGTGCCACCTCATGGGGGTTACAACTCTTAATGGTCTCCACATTAATTGGAATTAATGTGGGGAGTTACACCTCCAAGATGTGGCCGGCCACTTGAGTGGGGAATGAAAAAATTCATTTATTCATTCAAGTGTGATTAAGTCATCTTCTTCCTCTAGAGCTCTCTCTTTTCTCCCTCTCCTCCTCTCTTGGTCGAACAAGACAAGGTGCTAGCACACCTTTGTTTGGTCTTCTCCATCAAGGATTGTTCGTGTGGATACTTCGAGGACCGTACACTTGACGGTCTAGAGACCGACACCTTGGACAGCGGGAACGCGAAGGGCTTCGTTACAAGGGTAATGATCTTAACTTTAGTGTAGATCTAAAGTTTTTACAAACTCGTACAAGAAAAGGTTTTTCGAAAAGTTTTGTTTACGAATCTTTGCACGAGATCCCTGGCTTTGGGTGACTCGGGGTTTCCGCGACGCGAAAAGTGGTATCAGAGCCACGTGCAAAGACTTGTACGAGTTCGTTTGTATTTTTATGAAAAATATACCTTCTGTGATTTTCTGTAAAAATTGAGTTTTTAGAGTTTTTATGAGTAATTTTTCCGTAGAAGCGAAGCACAAGTGTCTCGGCACTTGTAGGCTTCGGCTACCGGAAAGTTTTCTTTTAAACGGCTTCGTTTTGCCCCAAATTCATTTGGGACAGCGGGGTCGGGTGCCATTAGATCGTGGGTAGGGGCATTTCCCCTAACCCCGCAAGGGAATTTGCTCCGCGATTGCACCCGAAATCGCTAAAAACGAACCCGCCGGGAAGATTTTTCCGAAACGGCAATGTCTCGACCCAAATCGTTTTGGGACAGCGGGTTTAGGCGCTGTTGGATCGCAAAGGAACCCTCGCGATGGTTAGATCGCGGGTAGGGGCGCTGCCCCTGGGCCCCGCAAGGGGAAATTTTACTTATAAAAATTGTAAAAATTTATTTTTAAAATTACAGAAAAATTATGAAAAATATATAATTTTGAATTATATATTAATTTATGATAGTCATGGCCCAAAATACCCAATAAGATTGGATTTGTGTTGTAATTCATAATATGGCCTGCGTGCCGTCATATGATTGTGTGTGCTGTATTTTTATTTTTTCCCACGGCCTGCGCGTCGTGCCTTTTTCTTATTCTGGTTATAAATTAGATTTAGACTCGAATGTAACTCGAGTTTCAAATTGTAATGTACAAATTGGAGCGGTGGAGGGTCCACACGAGACGGAGTTCCGAGGCGGGCACGAGCAACACAAGGTGGTCAAAGGGAGAAGCTTGGAGAAGCTGTTGACCCTAGGTTGACCATTCGATCTTCTCATTGGCTTGAGAAGATCGTAGTAGGGCCATGACTAAATCACAAATAGATTAATTAATTAATTGTTATGTATCTGATGCATGTTTAATAATTAATTAATTAATTAGTGCCTTAACGATTAGATTAGATCTAAGTTGTGCACATGATGCACCCTTGCAATTAGATTAGATCTAAGTCGTGCACAAGATGCATCCTTCTTGATTAGATTAGATCTAGATCAAACCAACTCTAAATGCCTAACCGTGCCGTGATACCTATCACTACCTCGATCACATGTATTGTTGAATCTGCCAGGCAATACATATTATCTTGGTAGGGTACGGAGGGACAATCTTGGTCCCGCCTATCAACGCATGGGTGAATACAAACTCAATTAGATTGAGTATTCCTAGTTACTCGGTTGGATCGAGTCAACTATAGGCATTATTCCAACGGTTGGAAAAAATAGGTCAAAATCACATCTATATTAACTCTCGGGCGTATTAGCCAAAGCTAAATCGAGTTTTAATATAAATGCGGATATTGATTTTATAAACAAGAGTTGCATAGAGATGTAATTGGTAATCGTTACCTACCGATCATACTAAGCCTTGGGCGTATTAGCCAAAGCTAACTCAAGGGTTAGTATGATGTGGATCTTGTCCCACAAGAATTATAGAACTCAGTGGGAGCATCATTTAATTAAAGGCCTAATTAAATGATTTTAAAGAATATGATACTTATTTCTGCATTTATTTCTGTTGTAGAATTGCTATGACGTCGAATACGAACATTTTCTCCCTGCGATCTGTCCTTAAGAAGGACAAGCTCACCGGAGCAAATTTCTGGAGTACAGAACGAGAATAGTTCTCACTCGAACGAAATTATGCGTTCGAGCACGGAGGCTCCTCCGCCAATGCCTTTGACAAAGATGCTTACAAGAAGCATCAAGATGACGCATTAGATGTGTCATGTCTAATGCTCGCAACCATGAACTCGAGCTTCGTAAGCAACATGAGTTGATGGGTGCTACGATATGGTTGTACATCTTCGCCAACTATATCAAGGACAAGCAAGGCATGAAGAGGGACTTCACAGACACCGAAGATCTTAACAAGAAGAGAAATAAGATTTCTACTTGGTATAAATGTTATAGAAGTCAACCTCTCTATTTCTTCGTCGTGGGTATTAGATATTGTACATTTGTACTAATGTACAAGCACTGAGAAATAGCAGTGACGAAAGGCGAGATAGACCTACGAGTAAGCACGGGTTGCTGCTGTTATTGTAGGGACTTATTTTCTATCTCGCCCTCTAGGCTTATACTAGAGTTAGGCGATTGTTGTTATGTGCATTGACTAAGAACATTATATCAATTTCTTGTTTGGACAAGAAAGGATTCTCGTTTATAATAAAGAACAAATGTTGTTCTGTCTATTTAAACGATATGTTCTATTGTAGTGCACCTCTGATGAACGGACTCTATATTCTAGACCTTGAGAGCTCTATCTATAACGTTAGTACTAAGAGGTTCAAATCGAACGATATGAACCACACCTATCTCTGGCACTGTCGCTTAGGTCATATAAATGACAAGCGCTTATCCCAGCTCCATAAGGATGGTTTGCTGGACTCATTTGATTTAGAATCATATGAGATATGCGAGTCATGCCTACGAGGCAAGATGACCAAGACTCCCTTTAGTGGGCATAGCGAGAGAGCAACTGATTTGGTAGGACTCATACATAGTGATGTATGTGGCCCTTTCAATGTTGCTGCTAGAGGCGGTTATAGATACTTCATCACATTTACTCATGACTTCAGTAGATATGGTTATGTGTACTTGATGACACATAAGTCTGAATCCTTTGAAAAGTTCAAAGAATTCAAGAATGAAGTACAGAACCAGCTTAAGATACTTTGATCTGATCGAGGTGGAGAATACCTTAGCCATGAGTTTCGTGACTACCTAGCTGAGTGTGGGATTCTATCCCAACTCACTCCTCCTGGAACACCACAGTGGAATGGTGTATCCGAAAGGAGGAATCGTACCCTATTAGATATGGTACGATCTATGATGAGTCACACAGATCTTCCGACATATCTATGGGGATATGCTCTAGACACGGCAGCTTTCATTCTCAACCGAGTTCCATCCAAGGCCGTGATAAAGACACCATATAGGATATGGACTGGGAGAGATGCCCAGGTGTCTTTCATGAGGATTTGGGGTTGTGAGGCTTACGTACGACGTCAAGTCTCAGACAAATTAGGACCCAAATTCGACAAGTGCTATTTCATCGGATATCCCAAGGAAACTAAGGGATATTACTTCTACATTCCCAGTCAGCACAAGGTAGTTGTGGCAAAGACTGGGGTCTTTCTAGAAAGGGACTTTGTTTCTAGAAAGACTAGTGGGAGCACGTTCGATCTTGACAATAGCACTGATGCCTCGATGGAAGTTGAACTCGAACCACAAAGTGTTGTGGATGATGTTGTTCCACAAAGAGTTGAGGAACAACAACCAGTTCAAGTAGACATACCTCTTCGCAGGTCCGATAGGGTACATCGTCACCGAGAGATACTCATTTCTCTTGTCGACCATGATGACGTTGTGCTCATAGAGGACGAGCCTACCACCTATCAGGAAGCTGTGATGAGACCAGATTCCGAGAAATGGCTAGAAGCCATGAGATCCGAAATGGATTCCATGTACACCAACCAAGTATGGACTTTGGTTGATCCACCTGAAGGGGTAAAACCCATTGGGTGTAAGTGGGTCTTTAAGAGAAAGACTGACATGGATGGACTTATCTATAAGAGTCGCTTGGTAGCTAAAGGTTTCAAGCAAATTCATGGTATTGACTATGATGAAACCTTTTCTCCAGTAGCGATGTTTAAGTCTATTCGGATCATGCTTGCTATTGCAGCCTACCATGACTATGAGATATGGCAGATGGATGTCAAAATCGCGTTTCTGAATGGAAACCTACTCGTACATGACACAACCTGAGGGTTTTGTAAATCCACAGCATACTAGCAGAGTATGCAAGCTGCATAGGTCCATTTATGGACTAAAGCAAGCTTCTCGGAGCTGGAATCTTCGATTCGATGATGCAATCAAACAGTTTGGTTTCATCAAGAACGAAGATGAGCCTTGTGTCTACAAGAAGGTTGTAGAAGATATAGTTGTCTTCCACATATGGTATGTGGATGACATACTACTCATTGGGAAGGACATCCCTATGCTTCAGTCTGTCAAGACCTGGCTAGGGAGTTGCTTCTCAATGAAGGACTTAGGTGAGGCATCCCGCATTCTAGGGATTCAGATCTATAGAGATAGATCTAAGAGATTGCTTGGCCTAAGTCAGAGTACATACATTGACAAGATACTCCTTCGGTTTGCCATGCAGAACTCCAAGAAGGGATTTCTGCTGATGTCACATGGCGTGAGTCTTTCGAAGACTTAAGGTCCCTCTTCTAGAGAGGAGAGAGACCGCATGGATCAGATCCCTTATGCCTCAGCCATAGGATCGATCATGTACGCCATGCTATGTACTCGACCTGATGTCTCATATGCTTTGAGCATGATGAGAAGATACCAGTCAGATCCAGGTGAAAGTCACAGGATAGCGGTCAAGAATATTCTTAAGTACTTAAGAAGGACTAAAGAATATTTCTTGATATATGGAGAATGATGAGCTAACTGTAAAGGGTTACAGTGATGCTAGCTTCCTAGACCGATCAGGATGATTACCGATCGCAGTCAGGGTTCGTGTTTTGCTTAAATGGTGGTGCTGTGAGCTGGAAGAGTTCGAAGCAGGACACAGTAGCTAATTCTACAACAGAGGCCGAGTATAGTTCATCACTGAACTTGGGGTGGTTCCTAGGATCGCTGACCCAGTTGAGCTCTATTGTGACAACAATGGAGCTATAGCACAGGCAAAGGAACCTCGCTCACACCAGCGAACCAAGCACATACTACGGCGCTTCCATCTCATTCGAGAGATTATCGATAGAGGAGATGTGAAGATTTGTTGAGTACCTACAGAGGCTAACATCGCAGATCACTTGACTAAGGCTTTGGCACAAAGGAAGCATGATGGTCACACTAGGTCTTTAGGCCTTAGAGCCTATACTGATTGGCACTAGTGCTAGTGGGAGATTGTTAGTTAGAGCCCTAGAGCCAATCATTTGATGATTGTATGGACTTATGTATATCATATTCTTGTATATTAATAAAGGCATTTGTTTGGTTATTATACTTAATTGTATTAGTGTCAAATGGACTAAGTATAATAGCATCCTTGAGTAGAAGGTTCATACCTATATCAATCGATTAGTTGAATCGATAGTGAGATGATATAGGGAACACTACTCTAAATCATTCCTAGTCGAGTATTAACATTCAGGGACAATGTTAATGCAATAAGACTTGCATGTAGGTCAGCTCGATGACTTGATCTCACAAGTCATGGATATGGAGATATCAAGTTGACACATGGGTATACATTAGAGAATGTATACTGAATGACCCGCCATGAGAAAGTATCATGGATCGTTATATGAGTGTCATATACTTTCTCATGTGGCTATTAGTATGACTATTAGTCCTTGGACCTGAAGTCACCATGGATCCCTACATAAGGAGTTATGTACTTTAGTTTCGTCAAACGTCACCCGTAACTGGGTGGACTATAAAGGCGATTACTGGGTATGTAACGAATTATGCAGAGGGATGTGAGTGATGTAGATGGGATCTATCCCTCCCATATGACGGGAGCGACATCGGTATTCTTGATAGAGTGAGACCACTAAGTGCATGACCATGCCCAAATGAGTCAACATTAGATGTTGAGCTCATTTGATCGAGTGAGTCTACTTGGAGTTCAAGATTTAGATTGATTAGAGGATGACACGGTCTATGCCTCACATTGATCAATCTAGATGTCTAGGATAGAAGGACAATGTCATATATTTTGTGAGGAGTCACAATTGGTAGTCACAAGGTGATGTCGGATCTCGACATTCTTGTAACTTGGGTAGTAATGATGTGTTGCTAGATACCGCTCATTACTTATGCTCCTAAATGAGTTTAGGGCATTGCCAACGTTACAAGAACCTATAGGGTCACACACTAAGGACAATTAGATGGAGATTTGGTTCGTATGATGAACCAAGAGGATTAGATTCATTTGATGAATCATATTGGATTAAGAGTAATCCAAATTGGGCTAATTGAGTTGGACTCAAGTTGATTCATGTATTTAATGAGTCTAATTTAGATTATGACTCATTAAATCAACTTAATTTAATGAATTAGATTCATTATATTAAGTTGGCTTGAATCATATGGTTGGATTAGATCAACCATGAGAGAGATTTGATCAAGTTTGACTTGATTTGAGAGGAAGAGAAAAAGTCATGTTTGACTTGACTTTTTGCCACATCACTAGTGAGTTGGCAAGATGTGGACTAATAGGGTTGCTCCACATCGTCAATGTGTGCCACCTCATGGAGGTTACAAGCCTCCATAGCATTTAATGTGGCCGGCCCACATTAAATGAGGAGGTTACACTTGTTGCCATGTCATTTAGTGAGGTGGCAAGATGTGGACCAATAGTGTTGATCCACATCATCCTAGAGTGCCACCTCATGGGGGTTACAACTCTTAATGGTCTCCACATTAATTGGAATTAATGTGGGGAGTTACACCTCCAAGATGTGGCCGGCCACTTGAGTGTGGAATGAAAAAATTCATTTATTCATTCAAGTGTGATTAAGTCATCTTCTTCCTCTAGAGCTCTCTCTTTTCTCCCTCTCCTCCTCTCTTGGCCGAACAAGACAAGGTGCTAGCACACCTTTGTTTGGTCTTCTCCATCAAGGATTGTTCGTGTGGATACTTCTGGAGGACCGTACACTTGACGGTCTAGAGATCCGGCACCTTGGACGAGCGGGAACGCGAAGGGCTTCGCTACAAGGGTAATGATCTTAACTTTAGTGTAGATCTAAAGTTTTTACAAACTCGTACAAGAAAAAGGTTTTTCGAAAAGTTTTGTTTACGAATCTTTGCACGAGATCCATGGCTTTGGGTGACTCGGGGTTTTCGCGACGCGAAAAAGCAGTTTTCGCGGCCCGACGAACCCAACAAATCAGTGGTTCCTGTATCTACACACCAGGTACTGGTAGATAACACCACTAAATATGTTTCAACAACTAATAAAATACGCTGTTATTGTTCTCAGTTCTGTGAGGACAGTCTACCTTAATGTCCAAGTTTTCCAATCATTATAATTGGGACTACTAAGTCTATTCTATAGTATAACAACTAGGGGATTGACTAACATTTGAAATCCTAAAAATCACAAAAAATATTTAGTCAAGACTAATACTTTAAAATCCCCGTGAATTTTGTATGCCACGATAGTGTGGACGTATACAAAAAGAGATTTTGTCTATTAATTTTATTATCTCATCATTCTAACTTCATGACAAATAAAATTAATAGTTGGTCTATCTTTGATCAAATATTTTGGTCAAAACTTTGAATTTAAAATAACATTGATTCCTCAAACAATATTATTTAAATTCACCAACACCTCAAAAATCGGGAATTTTGCATGCCATGATAGTGTGGATGTATACAAATTTGAACATTTGTAAGAGGAGGGTTTTACCCATTAATTATCTTGTCAATAAATTTTTATTACAAATAAAATTACCTCATACACCGTGAATTTTGTATGTCATGATAGTGTGGACGTATACAAAACCAAACATTTGTAAGAGGAGTTTTTCCCATTAATTTTATTTCCTTGTCATCCTGATAAATAAAATTACCTAATACACCGTGAATTTTGTATGCCATGATAGTGTGGACATATACAAAAACTCGACATTTGTAAGAGGGGGTTTTAATTTTATTATCTTGTCAACTTATCTTTTTGACAAATTAATAGTTGGTTTCCTTTGGTTACACAAATAATAGCAGTGACTCCGATGGGGAGGATACTATTAGACATGCCTAAGTGTATACTATTACTTGACACTAAGTCCATTAAAAAGATTGTGCCCCTTCCGATGGGGAAGATCACACGCTCTTAATTAATTTCCTATAGTCATCCTAAATGGAAGTTTGATCTAGTGATCCGCTAACAAACTCATCCAATATAGAGGAAGGCACTCAGAGCCAATGCGCAAGTTTGTTTGCATCACTTACAAACCAGTAATGGAGACCGTGAAATTTATTAAAATAAATCCCTCTCCCACTTAGTTATTTAATGTGAGGAATTTTAAACTATCCTAGCATACATCACATGCATACACACACATCACAGTAAATAAAAGTAATAAATATGGAAATTATTTTCCAACTATTATGACCTTTTTCCATCACTGTCCTCCGTGTGCTCCAACCCTAGCTGCTGCCATCTTTAGCCACCGTCATTGGGTCAAATCATCGCATCCATCTTGCTTCTTATTCCACTGCGCCTCTGGTGCTCCAAAATTACCACGTCTCGCAAGCATCCGATCTGCGACAAAAATAAAATTTTACATATATCGATCCTATATTCCTCGAGGGAATGTACATGTAATCTAGATCGAAAATTAAATTCTAAAATCCTAGGGCTAATATAGCTCCTGTTGTATTAGTTACATACAATCATGCACACACAAAATAATGCCCTTGACATGTCCAAGGGTCCAATCACACACAACATCTTAAGCCATAATAGTTGGAGCCTGCAACCAAAAAGTTAGCACATCCTACTATTATCCTGCCTAAATTATGTATGACATGTGCATAACCTATTTGAATTCTAAACACATAGAGGCAAACCCTAGCTCTGATACCAATTGTTGGTTTGTCCTAGGAAAACGTACCGGTTCCACTGTACAAAAATTTTTTGTACAAGTGTCGAACCTTCCCTTAAATAACCTATTGTGTTCTTTAGAAGTTAAATTAGAAATCGCAGACGGAACTTAACATCATTGATTCCAAATTTAACTTATCTGTTCTTAATGGTTTAGATTTGAATCGCAAGCGGAACTTAACACTATTGATTCAAATCCACCTATGTTATTAATTTTATTAAATATTAATTTCCAAAATTGGCTTCCAGGACTGCATGGCGAGGCACATGGCCTTCTTGGATATGGGAGCAACCACCACCGCCTAGACAAAGCCTTTTAAGGAAAGCTAATATTTAATTTCCTTAAAAAACTCTAGGTTAACCAAAAAAATAATCGAATCACAAATTTGAAAAGGAAGAAAACACAAACTCGAAAAACTAATTCGAAAAACTAGATCTAATGCCTCTTGTGTTTGGAATTCATACAAAAGAAATACAACTAGTATGATGCGGAAATTAATTACTAATTATACCTTCCTTTGTAAACTTTAATGACCTCTTGATCTTCTACCGTATTCCTCTTCTTATCTCGGACGTTGTGTGGGCAACGATCTACCGAGATGAGAATCCACCTAAGTCACCTTCTTCTCCAAGCATGATTCGGCCAACACAAATATTCCATGAATAGATGTGGTTCGGCCACCACCACCAAGCTCCAAGGGATGCTTCCTTTCTCTCCTTCTTCTCCATGCTAGAATCCGGCCACCTTCAAGCTCCATGAGATGATGAGGTTCGGCCAATGAAGAAGAAAGAAAAGGAAGAAGAGAGAACTTCTATGGCCGGCCACACCAAGGAAAAGAGGGAGAGAAAAAGAATAGAATCGTTAGCCATGAAGGCACCTCTACCCCCTCTTTTATAATCCTTGGTCTTGGCAAATAAGGAAATTTAAATAAAAACTTCATTAATTCTTATGCCATAAAAAGGAAAATTTATTTAATTAAAAACAATTTTCTCTTCTCAATTTGTAATGGTCGGACACTATTAAAAACAAAACAAGGAGAGTTTTAATTAACACAAGAATTAAAGCTTCCTAATTTGTCTCCATAAATTTATAAAAAATTTCTCCAATAAGTTTTCCCTTCATGGTGGATTATAAAAAAGAAATTTTATAAATTAAAATCTTTCTTTTAAACATGTGGATGATTTCCAAAAAAGAAAGTTATCTCTAAAAATTAAAATCTCCTTTTAATCTACAAATAAGGAAAGATATCAAATCTTTTCTTAATCTTTTGTAGAAACTTATAAAAGAAATATTTAATTTTTTAAACTCTCTTTTAAATCATGAACATAGTTAAAAAAGGAAAGTTTTCTCAAAATTAAAATCTACCTTTCAATCTACAAATAAGGAATGATTTCAAATCTTTTTTTAATCCTTTGTAGAAAGCTATAAAAGGAAAGATTTAAATTTTAAACTCTCTTTTAAAACCATGGAATCCCCATAAGAAAAAATTTATAAATAAAATCCTTTTTAATATGAAGTGGCCGGCCACATCATGCTTAGACTCCAAGCATTGGCCGGCCACCAACTTGGCTCAACCTTTGGGTCTTGGCCGACCCTAGCTTGGGTTCCAAGCTAGCTTGGCCGGCCACCAAAAGTGGGTAAGAAGGTGGGTATGTGGTGAGTATAAATCTCTATATACAAGAGGCTACGATAGGGACCGAGAGGAGGAATTGGTTTTCGTCTCCCGATGAAATTAAGCTTCCCGTGTTCGCCCCGAACACACAACTTAACTCCATCAATAATAATTCATACCACTAAAGAATTATTATTGAACTACCGCACCAATCCGAAATTACATTTTTGGGCTCCTTCTTATTATGAGTGTGTTAGTCTCCCTGTGTTTAAGATGTTGAATATCCACTAATTAAGTGAGTTACTGACAACTCATTTAATTAATATCTAAGTCCAAGAGGAGTACCACTCAACCTTATCGTCTTGTCGGACTAAGTCCACCTGCAGGGTTTAACATGACAATCTTTATGAGCTCCTCTTGGGGACATTATCAACCTAGATTACTAGGACACAGTTTCCTTCTATAATCAACAAGTTACACTATAAGTACCATCATTTCCCAACTTATCGGGCATTTTGATTTATCGAACCAAATCTCACCCTTTGATAAGTCAAAGAAATAAAAATTAAATATATGTGCTTGTTATTATATTAGGATTAAGAGCACACACTTCCATAATAACTAAGGGCTAGTTCTTTTATTAAATCAGTATAAAAAGAACTTTCCTTAAATGGTCCTGCTCAATACACTTAAAGTGTACTAGTGTAATTTATTAGTCAAGATAAACTAATGCCTAATTACACTACGGTTATTCCAATGGTTTGTTCCTTTCCATCTTTGTCGTGAGCTACTGTTTATAATTTATAAAGAACCGATAACACAATCTTCTGTGTGTGTCACCATACACTATGTTATCTACAATATAAATTAATTGAACATCTACATTTGATATATATAAATGTAGATACCTGACTAATGTGATTCTTATAAATGTTTATACAAAAGCTAGCCCTTTAGTATACACTCCAACAGAAGAAACCTTGAATGAAAAATCAATTCATGTTCTCAAGGACATATCGCAGGGAGAAGGAATTCGTGTTCGACGTCATGGTTATCTACAACATAAAATTTGCAGAAATAAATATAATATTCTTTTAAAATCATTTAATTAGGCCTTTAGCTAAATGATGCTCCCACTGAATACTATAATTCTTGTGGGACAAGATCCACATCATACTAACCCTTGAGTTAGCTTTGGCTAATACGCCCAAGGCTTAGTATGATCGGTAGGTAACGATTACCAATTACATCTCTATGCAACTCTTGTTTATAGGATCAATATTCGCATTTATATTAAAACTCGAGTTAGCTTTGGCTAATACGCCCGAGAGTTAATATAGATGTGATTTTGACCTATCTTTTCCAACCGTTGGAAGAATGCCTATAGTTGACTCGATCTAACCGAGCAACTAGGAATACTCAATCTAATTGAGTTTGTATTCACCCATGCGTTGATAGGCGGGACCAAGATTGTCCCTCCGTACCCTACCAAGATAATATGTATTGCTCTGCTTTGGCAGATTCAACAATACATGTGATCGAGGTAGTGATAGGTATCACGGCACGGTTAGGCATTTAGAGTTGGTTCGATCGAGATCTAATCTAATCGAAAAAGGATGCATCTTGTGCACGACTTAGATCTAATCTAATCGCAAGGGTGCATCATGTGCACGACTTAGATCTAATCTAATCGTTAAGGCACTAATTAATTAATTAATTATTAAACATGCATCACATACATAACAATTAATTAATTAATCTATTTGTGATTTAGTCATGGCCCTACTACGATCTTCTCAAGCCAATGAGAAGATCGATTGGTCAACCTAGGGTCAACAGCTTCTCCAACCTCCTCCCTTTGACCACCTTGTGTTGCTCGTGCCCGCCTCGGAACTCCGTCTCGTGTGGACCCTCCACCGCTCCAATTTGTACATTACAATTTGAAACTCGAGTTACATTCGAGTCTAAATCTAATTTACAACCAGAATAAGAGAAAGGCACGACGCGCAGGCCGTGGGAAAAAAATAAAAATACAGCACACACAATCATATGACGGCACGCAGGCCGTATTATGAATTACAACACAAATCCAATCTTATTGGGTATTTTGGGCCATGACTATCACAAAATTAATATATAATTCAAAATTATATATTTTCTATAATTTTAAAAATAATTTTTTTACAATTTTTACGAGTAAAATTTCCCGGCGGTCC
This sequence comes from Zingiber officinale, assembly GCF_018446385.1. Lineage (NCBI taxonomy): Eukaryota > Viridiplantae > Streptophyta > Magnoliopsida > Zingiberales > Zingiberaceae > Zingiber > Zingiber officinale. The sequence continues at coordinate 32,460,617 of NC_055999.1, read as the reverse complement.
CGTTTAGCGGTTTCGAGCCCAATCGCGGAACGGATCCCCTTGCGGGGCCAGGGGCAGCGCCCCTACCCGCGATCTAACCATCGCGAGGGTTCCTTTGCGATCCAACAGCGCCCAAACTCGCTGTCCCAAAATGATTTGGGCCGAGACATTGCCGTTTTGGAAAAAATCTTCCCGGCGGGTTCGTTTTTAGCGATTTCGGGTGAATTCGCGAAGCAAATTCCCTTACCACGATCTAACCATCGTGAGTTGCTCCTTTGCGATCTAATGGCACCCGAGCCCGCTGTCCCAAACGGATTTGGGGCAAAACGAAGCCGTTTAAAGAAAACTTTCCAAGGCCTACAAGTGCCGAGACACTTGTGCTTCGCTTCTACGGAAAAATTACTCATAAAAACTCTAAAAACTCAATTTTTACAGAAAATTACAGAAGGTTTATTTTTCATAAAAATACAAACGAACTCGTACAAGTCTTTGCACGTGGCTCTGATACCACTGTTGGGTTCGTCGGGCCGCGAAAACCGCTTTTTCGCGCCATGGATCTCGTGCAAAGATTCGTAAACAAAACTTTTTGAAAAACCTTTTTCTTGTACAAGTTTGTAAAAACTTTAGATCTACACTAAAGTTAAGATCATTACCCTTGATGCGCGCCCCACGCGAATCCCGCTCGTCCAAATGTTGCCGGATCTCAAGACCGTCAAGCGTACGGTCCTCTAGAAGTATCCACACGGACACACTAGATGGAGGTGACCAAAAAACCAAGGTGTGCTAGCACCTATCTGGTTCGGCCAAGGAAGGAGGAGAGGGAGAGTGCAAGAAGAACTCTAGGAGGAAGAAGAAGGAATGAATGATGGAATCAATTTTCCAAAATGAAAATTGTTCTCCACATTCAAGTGGCCGGCCACCTTCTTGGAGGTGTAACCCCACATTAATTCCAATTAATGTGGAGACCATTAAGAGTTGTAACCCCCATGAGGTGGCACTCTAGGATGATGTGGATCAATACTATTGGTCCACATCTTGCCACCTCACTAAATGACATGGCAACAAGTGTAACTCCTCATTTAATGTGGGCCGGCCACATTAAATGCTATGGAGGCTTGTAACCTCCATGAGGTGGCACACATTGATGATGTGGAGCAATCCTATTGGTCCACATCTTGCCAACTCACTAGTGATGTGGCAAAAAGTCAAGTCAAACATGACTTTTTCTCTTCCTCTCAAATCAAGTCAAACTTGATCAAATCTCTCTCATGGTTGATCTAATCCAACCATATGATTCAAGCCAACTTAATATAATGAATCTAATTCATTAAATTAAGTTAATTTAATGAGTCATAATCTAAATTAGACTCATTGAATACATGAATCAACTTGAGTCCAACTCAATTAGCCCAATTTGGATTACTCTTAATCCAATATGATTCATCAAATGAATCTAATCCTCTTAGTTCATCATATGAACCAAATCTCCATCTAATTGTCCTTAGTGTGTGACCCTATAGGTTCTTGTAACGTTGTCAATGCCCTAAACCCATTTAGGAGCATAAGTAATGAGCGGTATCTAGCAACACATCATTACTACCCAAGTTACAAGAATGTCGAGATCCGACATCACCTTGTGACTACTAATTGTGACTCCTCACAATATATGTCATTGTCCTTCTATCCTAGACATCTATATTGATCAATATGAGGCATAGACCGTGTCATACTCTAATCAATCTAAATCTTGAACTCCAAGTAGACTCACTCGATCAAATGAGCTCAACATCTAATGTTGACTCATTTGGGCATGGCCATGCACTTCGTGGTCTAACTCTATCAAGAATATTGATGTCGCTCCCGTCATATGGGAGGGATAGATCCCATCTACATCACTCACATCCCTCTGCATAATTTGTTACATACCCAGTAATCGCCTTTATAGTCCACCCATTACCGGTGACGTTTGACGAAACCAAAGTACATAACTCCTTATGTAGGGATCCATGGTGACTTCAGGTCTAAGGACTAATAGTCATACTAATAGCCACATGAGAAAGTATATGACACTCATATAACGATCCATGATACTTTCTCATGGCGGGTCATTCAGTATACATTCTCCAATGTATACTCATGTGTCAGCTTGATATCTCTATATCCATGACTTGTGAGATTAAGTCATCGAACTGACCTACATGCTAGTCTTATTGCATTAACATTGTCCCTGAATGTTAATACTCGACTAGGAATGATTTAGAGTAGTGTTCCCTATATCATCTCACTATCGATTCAACTAATTGATTGATATAGGTATGAACCTTCTACTCAAGGACGCTATTATACTTAGTCTATTTGGCACTAATACAAATAAGTATAATAACCAAACAAATGTCTTTATTAATATACAAGAATATGATATACATGAGTCCATACAATCATTAAATGATTGGCTCTAGGGCTCTAACTAACAGATATCTCCATATCCATGACTTGTGAGATCAAGTCATCGAGTTGACATACATGCTAGTCTCATCGCATTAACATTGTCCCTGAATGTTAATACTTGACTAGGAATGATTAAGAGTAGTATTCCCTATATATCTCACTATCGATTCAACCAATCGATTGATATAGGTAAGAACCTTCTACTCAAGGATGCTATTAAACTTAGTTATTTGGCACCAATACAAGTAAGTATAATAACCATAAATAAATGCCTTTATATACATAAGAAATATGGTACAATGGGTCCATACAACAATCATCAAATGATTGGCTCTAGGGCTCTAACTAACAATCTCCCACTAGCACTAGTGCCAATCAGTGTAGGCTCTAAGGCCTAATGACCTAGTGTGACCATCATGCTTTCTTTGTGCCAAAGCCTTGGTCAAGGGATCTGCGATGTTAGCCTCTGTGGGTACTCTGCAAATCTTCACATCTCCTCTATCGATAATCTCTCGAATAAGATGGAAGCGCCGTAGTATGTGTTTGATCCACTGGTGTGAGTGAGGTTCCTTAGCCTGCGCAATTGCTCCATTGTTGTCACAATATAGCTCAATCGGATCAGCTATGCTAGGAACCACCCCAAGCTCAGTAATGAACTTGAGGATTCAAACTGCCTCCTTTGTTGCTTCTGATGCAGCAATATACTCGGCCTCTGTTGTAGAATCAGCAACTGTGTCCTGCTTCGAACTCTTCCAGCTCACAGCACCACCATTTAAGCAAAACACGAACCCTGACTGCGATCGATAGTCATCCTGATCAGTTTGGAAGCTAGCATCACTATAACCCTTTACAGCTAGCTCGTCATCGCCTCCATATATCAAGAAATATTTTTTAGTCCTTCTCAAGTACTTAAGAATATTCTTGACTGCTATCCAGTGACTTTCACCTAGATTTGACTGGTATCTGCTCGTCATGCTCAAAGCATACGAGACATCAGGATGAGTACATAGCATGGCGTATATGATAGATCCTATGGCTGAAGCATAAGGAATCTTATCCATGCAGTCTCTCTCCTCTCTAGAAGAGGGACCTTGAGTCTTCGAAAGACACACACCATGTGACATCGGCAGAAATCCCTTCTTGGAGTTCTATATGGCAAGCCGTAGTAGTACCTTGTCAATGTATGTACTCTGACTTAGGCCAAGCAATCTCTTAGATCTATCTCTATAGATCTGTATGCCTAGAATGCGGGATACTTCACCTAAGTCCTTCATTGAGAAACAAGTCCCTAGCCAAGTCTTGACATACTACAACAAAGGGATGTCTTTCCCAATGAGTAGTATGTCATCCACATACAATATAAGGAAGACAACTATGCTCCCAACAACCTTCTTTTAGACACAAGGTTCATCTTCATTATTAATAAAACCAAACTGTTTGATTGCATCATCGAATCAAAGATTCCAGCTCCGAGAAGCTTGCTTTAGTCCATAAATGGACCTATGCAGCTTGCATACTCTGCCAGTATGCTGTGGATCTACAAAACCCTCATGTTGTGTCATGTATACATCCTCGAGCAGGTTTCCATTCAGAAATGCGGTTTTGACATCCATCTGCCAGATCTCATAATCGTGGTATGCTGCTATAGCAAGAATGATCCGAATAGACTTAAACATCGCTACTGGAGAAATGGTTTCATCATAGTCAATACCATGAAATTGCTTGAAACCTTTAGCTACTAAGCGACCCTTATAAATAAGTCCATCCATGTCAGTCTTTCTCTTAAAGACCCACTTACACCCAATGGGTTTGACCCCTTCAGGTGGATCAATCAAAATCCATACTTGGTTAGTGTACATGGATTCCATCTCGGATCTCATGGCCTCTAGCCATTTCTCGAAATCTGGTCTCATCACAGCTTCCTGATAGGAGGTAGGCTCATCCTCAATGAGCACAATGTCATCATTATCAAATAAGAGAAATGAGTATCTCTCAGGCTGACGACGTACCCTATCAGATCTCTGAAGAGGTAGGTCTACTTGAACTAGTTGTGGTTCCTCAACTCCTTGTGGAACAACATCATCCACAACACTTTGTGGTTCCAGTTCAACTTCCATCGAGGCTTCAGTGCTATGGTCCACATCTTGAACTTCTTCAAGATCAAACGTACTCCCACTAGTCTTTCTGAAACAAAATCCCTTTCTAGAAATACCTCAGTCTTAGCCACAACTATCTTGTATTGACTGGGAATGTAGAAGTAATATCCCTTCGTTTCCTTGGGATATCCAATAAAATTGCACTTATCATATTTGGGTCCCAATTTGTCCGAGACTTGACGTCGAACGTAAGCCTCACAACTCCAAATCCTCATAAAAGACACATTATTACAGCCTTAGATGGAACTCGGTTGAGAATGAAGGCTGCTGTGTCTAGAGCATAGCCCCAAAGATACATGGGAAGATTTGTGTGACTCATCATAGACCGTACCATATCTAATAAGGTACGATTCCTCCTTTCGGATACACCATTCCACTGTCGTGTTCCAGGAGGAGTGAGTTGAGATAGAATCCCACACTCAGCTAGATAGTCACGAAACTCATGGCTAAGGTATTCACCACCTCGATCTGATCGAAGTATCTTAATACTCTTGCCAAGCTGATTTTGTACTTCATTCTTGAATTCTTTGAATTTTTCAAAGGATTCTGACTTATGTGTCATCATATACACATAACCATATCTACAGAAATCATCAGTAAATGTAATGAAGTACCTATAACCACCCCTAGCAGCGACATTGAAAGGTCCACATACATCACTATGTATAAGTCCTAACAAGTCAGTCGCTCTATCGCTGTGTCCACTAAAGGGAGTCTTGGTCATCTTGCCTAGTAGGCATGACTCGCATGTCTCATATGATTCAAAATCAAATGAGTCCGGCAAACCATCTTTATGGAGCTGGGATGAGCATTTGTCATTTATATGACCTAAGCGACAGTGCTAGATATAGGTTTGGTTCATGTCATTTGACTTAACCTCTTGGTACTTATGTTATAGATAGGGTTCTCAAGGTCTAGAATATATAGTCCATTCATCAAAGGTGCACTACAATAGAACATATCATTTAAATAAATTGAACAACATTTGTTCTTTATTATAAATGAAAAGTCTTTCTTGTCTAAACAAGAAATTGATATAATGTTCTTAGTCAAAGCAAGCACATAACAACAATCATCCAATTCTACTACAAGCCCAGAGGGCAGAGATAGAGAATAAGTTCCTACAGCAACAGCAGCAACCCGTGCTCCATTACCTACTCGTAGGTCCACCTCGCCTTTCGTCAATGCCCTGCTATTTCTCAGCGCCTGCACATTAGTACAAATGTGAGAAGCACATCCGGTATCTAATACCCATGATGAAGAAATAGATAGATTGACTTCTATAACATATATACCTGAAGTGGAAGTCTCACTTCTCTTCTTATTAAGATCTTTCAGGTACACTTTACAGTTCCTCTTCCAGTGCCCGGTCTGACCACAGTGGAAGCAGGTAGCATCCTTGGCGACCCCCCCTTTTGATTTCAGTGCCTTGCCTTTTCCCTTGGCTTGGGACTTTCCCTTACCTTTAGGCTTGCCCTTGCCTTTGCCCTTTTGCACCATCAAAATAGAGTTGGGCTTAACCTTCTTAAGGTTGATCTCAGTATTTCTTAACATACTCAGAAGCTCAGGCAGTGGCTTGCCAATTTCATTCATGTTGTAGTTCATGACAAATTGACTGTAGGGATTGCAAGACTAAATCAGTGGCCAGCTTTTGGCCAAGGGGGAATCCCAACCTCTGTAGGTTTTCTATGTACCCAATCATCTTGAGTACATATGGACCTACGGGAGTCCCATCTTGCATCTTGCACTGAAACAGTGCCTTAGAGATCTCGAATCTCTCGTGCCTAGCTTGTCCTTGATATAGTTGACGAAGATGTTCAACCATATCATAAGCTCCCATCAACTCGTATTGCTTCTGAAGCTCAGAGTTCATGGTCGTGAGCATGAGACAGGACACATCTAATACGTCATCTTGATGCTTCTTATAAGCATCATGGTCAGCTCACGTGGCAGTGGCAGGAGGTGCCTCAGGAATGGGCTACTCCAGGACGTACAATTTTCGTTCCTGTGTGAGAACAATTCTCAGGTTCCTGTACCAGTCCAGGAAGTTAGCTCCGTTAAGCTTTTCCTTATCAAGGACAGAACGCAGGGAGAAGGTGTTCGTGTTTGACGACATGGCAATCTACAACAAAAAATGTAGAAAATAAATAATCATATTCCACTAATCATTTAATTAGGCCTTTAACTAAATGATGCTCCCACTGAATTATAGAACTTTTGTAAAATCAAGTCATGGATGTGGTCAAACCACACCTACTAGATTCTAACCAACTAGCTATAATTCGTGCGGGACAAGATCCACATCATACTAAGCCTTGAGTTAGCTTTGGCTAAATCGCCCAAGACTTAATATGATCGGTAGGTAACTAATTACCAATTACATCTCTATGCAACTCTTGTTTATAGGATCAAGATCCGCATATATATTAAAACTTGAGTTAGCTTTGGCTAAATCGCCCAAGAATTAATATAAACATGATTTTGACCTATCTACCAACCATTGGAAAATGCCTATAGTTAAACTCGATCCAATTGAGTTGACTAGTTACTCAATCTAATTGAGTTGTACTCACCCATGCGTTAATAGGCGGGACCAAGATTGTCCCTCCGCACCCTACCAAGATAATATGCGTTGCTCTGCTTTGGTAGATTCAACAACAACATGTGATCGAGATAGTGATGGGTATCATGGCATGGTAGGCATTTTGAGTTGACGTGATTGAGATCTAATCTAATCGATGATGTGTATCAAGTATGCGATTTAGAACGAATCTAATCGTTAAGGTACTAATTAATTACTAATCTAGCATGCATCACATACACACACACAAGCAATTAATTAAATTTTGTGATTAGTCATGGCCCTACTACGATCTTCTCAAGCCAATGAGAAGATCGGCTGGTCAACCTAGAGTCAATAGCTTCTCCAAGCTCCTCCCTTTGACCGTCATGTGTTGCTCGCACCCTCCTCATAACTCCTCCTCGAGTGGGCCTTCCACCGTCTCATTTTTTACATTACAAAAAGTGAAACTTGAGTTACATTCGAGTCTAAAACTATTTTACAACAGGAATATGAATAGAAGGGCACGACGCGTAGGTCGCGAATCAAGTACAACACGCACAAACACACAAAATGGCGCGCAGGCCATATTATGAATTACAACATATATTTCCAATCGAATTGGGTTCTTTGGGCCATGACCATTACAAAATGATACATAATTATAAATTATGTGATTTCCATAAATTTTTGTAATTTTTTTAATATTTTTACGATTTTATGAGTCGCAACTTTTCGGCGGTCCCGATTAGCGATTTTCGAGCGCGAGCACGGAACAAAGCCCCTTGCGGGGTTAGGGGCAGCACCCCTACTTGCAATATAACCATCGCGAGTATTCCTAATCGATTCTATAGTGCCTTAGCCCGCTATCCCAAATCATTTTGGGCGAGACCTTGCCGACTCAGAAGGTATTTCTCGGTAGTCGAAGCCTACAAGTGTTCAAACACTTGTTGCTTCGCTTTTATGAGAAAAATACCCATAAAATACATAAAAATCATAAATTTACAGTAAGTTATAGAACTGATATTTTTCATAAAAATACAAAAGAAACTCGTACACGCTTCGCACGTGGCTCTGATACCACTATTGGGTTTTTGGGGCCGTAAAAACCACTTTTTGCGTTGCGGAAACCCCGAATCCCATGCCACTAGATCCGTGCGAAGTTATAAAATTTCGTAAAAACTTCGTTTACATGTTTTCTAGCCTAGATTTACACTAGATCTACAAGGAAGAGACTTATACCTTTGTAGCGAAGCCCTTCGCGTATCCCGCTCGTCCAAGGTTTGCCGAATCTCAAGGTTGTCAAGTGTACAACCCTCTATACGTATCCACACGAACAAATCGATGGAGAGAACCTCTAAAGATGTGCTAGCAACCTTAGAGGATCAGCAATGGTGGAGGAGAGGGAGAGAAGAAAGGTAGAGAGGAAGAAGAAACCTTGAATGAAAAATCAATTCACTCTTATAACCCGCACCAAAGTGGCCGGCCACTTTATGCTTCTAAACCCCCATGGAATATCAAGAGTCAAGTCTCTTGATCTCCTCCATGAGGTGGCATTTGGTCAAGTCAAACTTGACCAAATGAAGAAGCCTTGATGATGTGCCATTGGTCAAGTCAAAGTCAAGTCAAAACTTGACTCTTTATCTTCCTACTTAAGTCAAGTCAAACTTGATCTTTTCTTTCCCATGGTTGATCAAATCTAACCATTGGTTCAAGTCAATTTTAATTTAATGAATCTCTATTCATTGAATTAAATTGGCTCAATGAGTTTAAGTCCAAATTAGATTCATTTAACACATGAACCAAATTGAGTCCAACTCAATTAGTTTACTTTGGATTACTCTTAATCCAATTTGGTTCATCACATGAACCTAATCCTCTTGGTTCATCAAATGAACCTAATCTCCATCTAATTACCCTTTGTGTGTGATTCTATAGGTTCTTGTAACATTGACAATGCTCCTAAACCCATTTAGAAACATAAGTAATGAGCGATATCTAGCAACACATCATTATTACCCAAGTTACAAGAATATTAAGATCCAACATCACCTTGTGACTACTAATTGTGACTCTTCACAATATATGACAATGTGCTTCTATCTTAGACATCTAGATTGATCAATGTGAGGCATAGACCGTGTCATCCTCTAATCAATCTAAATCTTGAAATCTAAGTAGACTCACTCAATCAAATGAGCTCAACATCTCTAATTGACTCATTTGGGCATGGTCATGCACTTAGTGGTCTCACTCTATCAAGAATAATGATGTCACTCCCGTCATATAGGAGGGATAGATCCCATCTATATCACTCACATCCCTCCGCATAATTTGTTACATACCCAGTAATCGCCTTTATAGTCCACCCAGTTACGGGTGACGTTTGACGAAGCCAAAGTATGTAACTCCTTATGTAGGGAACCATGGTGACTTCAGGTCCAAGGACTAATAGTCATACTAATAGCCACATGAGAAAGTATATGACACTCATATAACGATCCATGATACTTTCTCATGGCGGGTCATTCAATATACATTCTCCAATGCATACCCATATGTCAACTTGATATCTCCATATCCATGACTTGTGAGATCAAGTCATTGAGTTGACCTACATGCTAGTCTCGTCGCATTAACATTGTCCCTGAATGTTAATACTTGACTAGGAATGATTAAGAGTAGTGTTCCCTATATCATCTCACTATCGATTCAATCAATCGATTGATATAGGTAAGAACCTTCTACTCAAGGACGCTATTATACTTAGTTATTTGGCACCAATACAAGTAAGTATAATAACCATAAACAAATGCCTTTATAAACATAAGAAATATGATACAATGAGTCCATACAACAATCATCAAATGATTGGCTCTAGGGCTCTAACTAACATCAAAGTATTTTAAGGAAAGCTAATATTTAATTTCCTTAAATAACTCTAGGTTAACCAAAAAGAATAATCGAATCACAAATTCAAAAAAAAAGAAAACACAAACTCAAAAAATAAATTCGAAAAACTAGATCTAATTGCCTCTTGTATTTAGAATTCTTACAAAGAAAATAACTAGTATGATGCGGAAGAAAACTACTAGTTATACCTTCTCTTTGTAAGCTAATGACCTCGAGATCTCCTACCGTATTCCTCGCTACGCCTTGGACGTCGTGTGGGCGACGATCCTCCAAGATGAACACCACCCAAAAGGTTCTTCCTCTTCTTCTAAAATCCGGCCACCACCACCACCAAGGAGAAGAGAGCAAAGGGAAAGGAGAAGGAGAAAAGGGCCATCCACCAAGAGATCACCAAACAAAAGAATAAGAGTTGTGTCTAATGAATCCCCCCTCACCCCTTCTTTTATATTACTTGCCCAAGGCAAATAAGGAAAAACTTTTTACAAAAAATAAAATCATCCAAAAGTTTTTCCTTTTCCCTTTTTACTTTTCCTTTTCTTTCCTCTTGATTGAATCAATCACCAATTTTGATTTTGTGATGATTTTTATTTATTTTAATATGGCCGGCCCCTTGCTTGGGCACCAAGAAGGTGGCCGGCCACCTCATCAAGGGAATAAAGGAAATATATTTTTTATAAAATTTTACAAGAAAAACTCATATAAAATTTTACAAGCTCTCTTTCCTAAAGTAGGAGTTAAAAAAGGAAAATTCTAAAATTTAAAATCATGTTTTAAAATTTAAAACTTCTTTTACAAAATTTCCTTTTTTAACATTATGATAGAAAATTTTAATTTTAAAACTTATCTTCCTTTTTTTCTTAAACCATGAGGATGGTTAAAAAAGGAAAGTTTTAAAACTTTTAAAACTCTTTATTAAAACATGTGGTCTAATTCAAATAAGAAAACTTTTTAAAATTAAAATCTCTCTTTTAAAACTTATAGTTTTCTATAAAGAGAAGATTTTAAAAATTCATAAACAACCCTCCTTGTTTGAATATTGTGGTCAGCCCCTTCATGCTTGGTAACCAAGCAAAGGGCCAGCCCCTATAAAAGAGGATGTGGCTGGTGTTCGCTCTCCGCAAGTGTACGGAAATGTTGCAAGTAATATAAAAGATTATCGTATCCACAGGGACTGGAATAAGCACTAGAAATGTCTCAATGCGAATTAGCTAAACAACTATCCAATCGTTTCAAAAGCAAAGTAAAGGTAAACAAATCTAATCTTAAAGATCAACAAACAAGAATTTAGTGTTTTGGGTTATGATAAAGGGAGATTCTAGGAGTTTCGGTTTCTTTGTAAGATTTCTCGAATGTAAATGGTTCACCAATTCTTATCCCTCAATTGCCAAACATGTAGAAAGTTGTCGGTTCTCTCTTGCAATAGATAACCGGCTAAGGACTGAGAAATGTATCTAAATAGGATTAATTAGACATGAACCTATGTTGTCCTTACACAGAAGTGCACCTATTACTATGCCTTCCTCAGATATCAATGTAGAAGCCCACGACTTATTAATCTACCAAGATACAAGAAACTAATCACAAAATCCATCCTACTCTCTTGAATATTCCTATTTCCTCTTCAAGATTGTCTCTCAAACGTCCTTACACGGGCTTGCACCTGTCACGTGGATCCCTCGGATGATCGAGTGAGAGTTTATCTTTACAAAGTCCATAAGAAATCCAAACAATTAATCAAGAATGAGAATTAAGCACGAATCACCATTAATAATTCAAGATCTAATCGATACAAGCAAGATAATGTCATTGAAACAAGAAAATGGCAAATCCATAAGAGATTACATCAATCCATCATACAAATACTCCCTTCATCCTAGAATACAAGATCTACTCCATGAATCGAGGAAGAAAACCCGAAGAAATTAAGAATACAAGCATTTCTTAAATCCCCAATCCAAGAAACCAAGAAAGAGAAAACTTATCTACGAAGAAGCTTCGTCTTCGGATCCAATCCTTGCTCCGGAGCCGAAATCGTCAAGAGCTCCCCTTGAATCACCCAGAAATCCTCCCAAGATTGGGAGGAAACCACCAAATCTTGCCTTCTCCCAAAGGGGGAGATATCCACTTTCAATTCATGAAGGAGGGTTTAAATAGAGGAGGGAATCGGGCGCCACACGGCCCCGTCATGTGAGATTCACACGGCCATGTCCATTCCTTCTCCGCCAAAAGCGCATGTAACTCACACGGCCGGGACCCTCTACTCTGGGAATGCTACACGTGGTGCACACTGCCACTTGCTTGGTCTCTGGAAACCTCACACGGCAGTGTAGATCCACACGGCCATGTAAGGATTCCTGCCTCGGTTGGCTTCAAATCTTGACACGGCCGTGTGAGGTTCACACGGCCATGTCATCTTCCTCTTCTGTTGGTGCCAAACTCCACACGGCCCGAGCTCCATACCAGTGCAGGGCCGTGTGAGGTACACGGCCTGGTGCTTTCTCCCTTTGTTTCCTCCAAGGCTTGCCCAAAGATGTAGATTCTTCACCAAATCGACTCCTGTGTACAAAAAATGCACAAAAAGCAGATCTCCGAACCAAAAGAGTAAATATGCTAAAAGGAAAGCTGGAAGTATAAAAATGCATAGATCAAGCATGCTCAAAGTATGTAAATGTGCGTAAAAACATGCATAAAAGAGTATATAATCTACGCACATCAGCTGGCCCTTGCTTGGTCACCAAGAATTGGACCAGCCCACTTCTTGGACACCAAGAAGAGCCTTACATTTGGATGGACTTGAGGCAATAATGAGGCTACAACAGGGACCTAGAGGAGAAATTGATTTTGGCCTTCCGATGAGCCTGAGTATCCCGTGCTCACCCCGAACACACAACTCATGTTCATCGATAATAACTCATTCCACTAGAGAGTTATTACCGCACTACCGCACCAATCCCAAATTACATTATGGATTCCTTCTTATTATGAGTGTGTTAGTCTCCCTGTGTTTAAAATTATGAATGTCCACTAATTAAGTTAGTTACTGATAACTCACTTAATTAATATCTAGCTCCAAGAGTAGTACCACTCAACTTCATTGTCATGTCAAACTAAGTCCACCTACAGGGTTTAACATGGCAATCCTTATGAGCTCCTCTAGGGGACATTCTCAACCTAGATAACTAGGACACAGATTTCTTCTATAATCAACAACACACACTATAAGTAATATCATTTCCCAACTTATCAGGCATATTGATTTATCAAGCTAAACCTCACCCTTTGATAAGTCAAAGAAATAAATATTAAATATATGTGCTTGTTATTATATTAGTATTAAGAGCACACACTTCCATAATAACTAAGGTCTAGTTCTTTTATTAAGTCAGTACAAAAAGAACTTACCTAAATGGTCCTACTCAATCACTTAGAGTGTATCAGTGTAATTTATTAATCAAGATAAACTAATACTTAATTACACTACGACTATTCCGATGGTTTGTTCCTTTCCATCTTAGTCGTGAGCAACTATTTATAATTTATAAAGAACCGACAACATGATCTTCTGAGTGTGACACCACACTCCATGTTATCTACTATATAAATTAATTAAACAATTACATTTAACAAATAAATGCAGATATTGACCAATGTGATTCTTTTATTTTAAAAATAAATGTTTACAAAAGCTAGGTTTTTAGTATACACTCCAACAATCTCCCACTTATACTAAAAGACTAAGCTGTCATATCTGTTGCCATACATCTGATTCTCATCCCCTCCATATGCCGATCAAAAGCTTTCGCCGGAAGGGCCTTAGTGAAAGGATCTGCCAGGTTATCTGCTGATGCAATCTTGGCGATGACAACTTCTCCTCCCTTGACGATGTCTCGTATCAGGTGGTACTTGCACTCTATATGTTTACTTTCTTTATGGGCTTGTGGTTCCTTCGAGTTTGTAACTGCACCGCTATTATCACAATAAATTGTGATGATCTTGGGCAAACCTGGAATCACATCTAAGTCCATTAGAAAGTTCCTGAGCCATACAACTTCTTTGGCTGCCTTAGAGGCTTCCGCATACTCAGCTTCCATGGTTGAGTCTGAGACGTATTTCTGCTTAACACTCCTCCATGCAATGGCTCCACCTCCTAGAGTAAACACATAGCCTGACGTAGACTTACTATTGTCCCTATCTGATTGGAAATCCAAATCCATGTAACCCATAGGGAGCAAATCGTCTGCTTGGTAAACTAGTATATAATATCTAGTCCTTCTCAGGTACTTCAATATATGCTTTACAGCAGTCCAATATGTAACACCCATGAATTATTTAAGCTATACATATGGGTATTCTATTTTAGAATAAAAGGGAAATGGAAATAGAACCAAAAAGAAATAAAAAGAAAGAGAAGTTAAGGTTTGAACCTTGAACTCACAATAGATTAAGCTAAATTGGGGTATGATAACCAATAGAATTATGAATGATATATGAATAACAAGGAATGGAAATTGTAGTTAAAGGTAAGAGTATGATTAAGTAAGGGAGCAAGAGAAAATCAAGTAGCTTTCCTCCTCTTCCTCTTGGTTAAGAGAAGAAGCAAGCAAAAGGACAAATTGTCTTTTTCTTCTTCCTCTTACCATTTCCGTGGGAATGAAGAGAGTGAGGGAATAGAGGAGACAAGGGGATGAATTGAGACATTCTCCTTTCTTTTTACTTCCTCATTCAGGATAAATAGGAATAAGAGAAGAGAAGGGAAAGAAATGTTGGCTACTTCTTCCTCCTTCTTCCTCCACCGAGACCTAGAGCTCCTCTCTCTCCCATTTTCGAATCCAAGATAAGTTTTCTCCCTAAGAAAACTAATTCACAAGAAGGAGACCTCAAGATCTACTCCTTACAAGCAAGAGAAGAAAAAGGGGAGAACTAGGAAGAGAAGCTTCTTCTTCCTCTTCACAAGAGTACTTTCTCTTAACTAAGCAACAAGTTGTGAGTATCCCCTCACCTGTGGTACAAGTCGTTCATATGTCTTCCATGAGTTTAGATTGTGTAAAATAAAAACCTAAGGTTCTTCTTGAAACTTTCATCCATGGTAAGATTAAAGGCTTAGGAAAGCTTAAAACCAAATCTAATATGCTCATGGTTTTCTTTATGATATGATATGAAGTTCTTATGCTTATATGTTGTTAAAACCTAGATAATATTCTCATGGTTTTCTTTATGATATGATATGAAGTTCTTATGCTTATATGTTGTTAAAAACCTAGACACCTCCACTTAGGGTTTCAGCCATGGTGAGATTAAAGGCTTGGGAAAGCTTAAAACCAAATCTAATATGCTCATGGTTTTCTTTATGATCTGATATGAAGTTCTTATGCTTATATGTTGTTAAAACCTAGATAATATTCTCATGGTTTTCTTTATGATATGATATGGAGTTCTTATGCTTATAGGTTGTTAAGACCTAGATAATATGCTCATGGTTTTCTTTATGATATGATATGAAGTTCTTATGCTCACATGTTGTTAAAACCTAGATAATATGCTCATGGTTTTTCTTTATAATATGATATGAAGTTCTTATACTTACATGTTGCCTAAAAACCTAGATGCCCTTCACTTAGGGTTTCAGCCATGATGGAATTTAAGGGCCTAAGAAAGCTTGAAACCAAATCTAACATGCTTATGCTTTTCCTTATGATATGATAAGAAGTTAGCTTGGTGTCCTTATGCTTGTAGGTTGCTTAGACTTAGTTTCATGCTCCTTAAAGTTTCGGCCACAATCAATTAAAGGACCTAGGAAGGTTAGAACCTAAACTAAATATGCTCATGATGTTCCTTATGGTATATGATATGAAATTGGTTTAGGGTTTACATTCTTTTATGTTGCTTGTAACCTAGAAACATGCCTAACAAGTTTCGGCCACAACAAGTTAAAAGACCTAGGAAGCTTGGAACCTAAACTAAATATGCTCATGATGTTCCTTATGGTATATGATATGAAATTGGTTTAGGGTTTACATGCTTTTATGTTGCTTGTAACCTAGAAACATGCCTAACAAGTTTCGGCCACAACAAGTTAAAAGACCTAGGAATCTTAGAACCTAAACTAAATATGCTCATGACATTCCTTATGGTATATGATATGAAATTGGTTTAGGGTTTACATGCTTATATGTTGCTTATAACCTAGATCCATGCTTGGCAAGTTTCGGCCATGATAGGATTAAAAGACCAAGGAAGCTTAGAACCTAAACTAAACATGCTTATGATGTTCTTATGATAAGTGTTATGAAGTTGGTTTAGAGTTATATGCTTTTATGTTGCTTGTAACCTAGGGAAATCCCTTGCATGTTTTCGGCCACTATGTGGAATTAGGGTTAGGGACCCAATTATGATTCACTATATGTCCACATGCTATGATATGAATTAAGAGATGCTAGTTAATGTTTTCCATGCATGATTATGTTTCCCTATGATATGTTTCATTCTTACTTTTTTATGCTTATGAATCATGTATGATGATGACTTTTATGATGGGCTATATGATCAAGTATGCATGCTTTATGATATGACAAGTAAAGGCCTAAGAGATGCTTCCCTTTTTGTTGGGACTAAGAGCACTCTTTATGATATGACAAGTAAAGGCCTAAGAGATGCTTCCCTTTTTGGGACTAAGAACACTCTTCATGATATGATAAGTAAAGACCTAAGAGTTGCTTCCCTATTAAATGGGACTAAGAGCACTCTTCATGAAATGATAAGTACTATGACATGCTATTTTACTTTGTATGGCTTGTACCAAGGGTGGGCTCCATAAGCGCCCCTAGGTCGACGGTCTATGAACGGGTCTAGTAAAAGGGATGGGCTCCTACGTGCCCCTAGGTCGATGGTCTATGAAACGGGCCTAGTTCCTAGTAGGTTCAAGATTTACTACCTTGGATCTATTTAGGATGCGCGCATTTATGTATGTATGTGGTACAAGCCGGGCCCTCATGTTGAGATTATGTTTAAGTATTATATGATATATTTTCTTTAAAAGACATCTTGCACATGACATGATGCATGTTTTTGAAAGACATCTTGCATACACTTATATGATATGATAAATTATGATATGATATGTGATGATATGATATGTTATGAGATGATATAGCATGATGTTTCTTTATGACATGATATGATATGATGCTCTTTTATTTTATGAGATGATACAGTATGATGTTTCTTTATGACATGATATGATATGATGCTCTTTTATTTTATGAGTTGATATAGCATGATGTTTCTTTATGATATGTTATGATATGATGCTCTTTTATTTTATGAGACGATATAGCATGATGTTTCTTTATGATATGTTATGATATGATGCTCTTTTATTTTATGAGATGATATAGCATGATGTTTCTTTATGACATGATATGATATGATGCTCTTTTATTTTATGAGATGATATAGCATGATGTTTCTTTATGATATGATATGATATGATGCTCCTTTATTTTATGAGATGATATAGCATAATGTTTCTTTATGACATGATATGATATGATGCTATTTTACTTTATGATATGATATGTTAGGATGCTCTTTTACATGATATGATGTTTAAATTATTATGTTTCCATGCTATATGCTTATGTGATTATGCTATGATATACGATTTTTTTTGTGAGTAGGAAAGGATCTCACTAAGCCTATGTGCTTATAGTTACTTTCCTTGTACCGCAGATAAAGGCAAAGGATGGGTGAACTAAGAGAGCAGCAGGAGAGGTAAGAGATGTGTGTGGTAGTGGCTTGGCTAAGGAAAAGACCTGCTTATATTAATTTATGCATGATATGAACCATGTCTATCTTATGTTAATGATTTGCATGATTACTTGACATTTGTTCATGTTTATGATAGAAAATTTATTTCATGACCTCATTCACTTAGAGGTATACAAGAATATATAAATAAGTACTTCCACTGTTTTAGAAAAGAAATTTTAATATGCACGTATGTTCACGTACAGTAACCCTGCCCTACTAGCAGGATGGGCGGGCGTTACACAATGTCCTTGTCCAGGGTTATTCTGATATCTGCTGATCATGTCCTTGGTAAAACAGATATCAGGTCTCGTACACAGCATTGCATACATAAGGCTTCCTACAGCCGAAGCATAAGGGACTGCCTTCATCTCCTCCATCTCCTTTGATGTCTTCGAAGACATCTCTTTAGATAAGGCTACTCCATGCCTAAAAGGTAAGAAACCTTTCTTGGAGTTCTGCATGCTAAAACGAGCAAGGACCGTATCTATATATGAAGCTTGAGATAGGCACAACATTCTTTTCTTGCGATCCCTTATGACTTTGATCCCAAGAATGTGTGTACATTCTCTTAAGTCCTTCATATCAAATTGTTTGGACAACCATACCCTTACGTCCGATAATATCTTGACATTGTTGCCAATTAACAACATATCATCTACGTATGGTGCAAGAAATACCACCACGTTTCCGTTACACTTCTTGTATACACAAGACTCATTCGGACACTGAATAAATCCATATGACTGGATTACTTCATTAAACCAGATGTTCCAAGACCTTGAAGCTTGCTTCAGTCCATAAATGGGCCGATTGAGCTTACACACTAGATGCTCTTTGCCCTTTTTAATGAACCCTTCTGGTTGCTTCATATGAATGTTTTCTTCAAGACTTCCATTAAGGAAAGCTGTGTTGACATCCATTTTCCAAATCTCATAATCCATATGAGCGGCAATGGATAAGAGTATCCGGATAGACTTAAGCATAGCTACCGACAAAAAAGTCTCCTCATAATTGATTCCCTCTTTCTGAGTGTACCCTTTCGCAACAAGCCTTGCTTTGAAGGTTTCTACCTTCCCATCTGTCCCTCTTTTCCTTTAATAGATCCACTTGCATCCAACGGTTTTTACACCATCAGGTGGTTCTACAAGCTCCCAGACCTTATTAGAGTACATAGACTCTATTTCAAAATTCATTGTCTTTTGCCAATATACTGCATCTATATCTTGGAGTGCTTCATCATATGCCCGGGGATCAGGTTCATGTTTATCCGGGATCAAGTCCGAAGATTCTCCCAAAAATATGAATCTCTCAGGCTGCCTCACAACCCTCCCACTACGACGAGGCACCGTCTGTGGTTGTGTATCATGTGTGACACGTGTTGCAGTATCTTGTGGTACTTCATCTTGTACTGTTGGTACTAAAATAGATGTGTGCTCTCTAAGTTCTTCTAGAATAATTTTGCTACTAGGCTTGTGATCCATTATATAGTCTTCTTCTAAAAACTGGGCATTGGTGTTAACAATGACCTTCTGGTCTTTAGGACTATAAAATAAACCACCTTTTGTTCCTCTAGGATAACCCACAAACACACAAACTTCTGTACGAGATTCTAACTTATCAGCATCTGGTTTCAGCACATGTGCAGGACTACCCCAAATCCGAATATGTCTTAGACTAGGCTTACGCCCATTCCACAATTCTGTGGGAGTAGAAGATACTAATTTAGAAGGTACTAAGTTCAGAATGTGCGCTGCCGTTTCTAGAGCGTATCCCCAAAACGAATTTGGTAATTCTGAATAACTCATCATCGATCTAACCATCTTCATAAGAGTCCTATTCCTTCATTCTGCCACACCATTCTGTTGGGGTGTACCAGGTACAGATAATTGGGATTGAATCCTGGCCTCTGATAAGTAATTCCTAAACTCTCCTAAGAGGTATTCGCCACCACGATCAGACTGTAGTGTCTTGATACTTTTACCTAGACGTTTCTCCACATCAGCCTTGTACTCTTTGAACTTATCAAAGCACTCAGACTTGCGGCGAATCAGGTAAATGTATCCATATCTTGAATAATCGTCTATAAAAGAGACAAAATATTCAAAACCACCTCTAACCTGGATAGACATAGGACCACACAAATCAGAATGAACCAATTCTAACGCTTCTTTGGTTCTATACCCCTTGGCCTTAAAAGGTCTCTTGGTCATTTTACCTTCCAAGCAAGATTCACATGTTGGAAAGTTTTCCAACTCTAATGGACCCAAGAGTCCATCGGCTACAAGCCTTTGAATCCTACTTAAGTTATTGTGACCAAGCCTTAGATGTCAAAGATGCGTTCGGTTCATTTCCGAAGGTTCTTTTCTCTTATTAGAGTTAGAAGATGTGTTATTAATTTTCATATTTTGCTTTGTGGGAGAAATTGGATTTAAAGTATATAAATTGTCAACCAATACACCAGAACAGATAATCACTTTATTTCTCTTTATAACCACATTGTTACTAAAGGAAACTGAATATCCATCCAAATATAGTTTAGAAACTGAAATTAAATTCTTTCTAAAACTGGGTACATAAAGATAATTTCTTAAAACCAATTTTCTATTCCTATCAAATGATAAGTAGACGTCTCCCACTGCAATAGCCGTCACCTTAGTAGCATTGCCCATGTAGGCAGTTATCTCTCCATCAAATAGTCCCTGGATTTCCTGGAACCCCTGCAAAGAATTGTAAAAATGATCAGTGGCTCCCGTATCTACACACCAGGTGTTGGTAGATAACACCGCTAAACATGTTTCAACTACTAGAGCATGAGATATACCTTTATTGTTCTGATTCCTATGAGGACAGTCTGCCTTCCAATACCCTATCTGCTTGCAGATGAAGCACTTGCCCTTCGGCTTCTTCATTCTAGCTTTTTGTCCCTGAGTTTTATTCACTCTCTTTACTGAAAAGACCTGTTTCTTCTTCTTCTTGCCTTTTGGCTTAGAAGTAGAATCATTTTCAGCATAGTGAATATAAGAACTTTGACGAAATATACCTTCTGCTGCCTGTAGTTCTGTCAGAAGTTCCACCAACGTATACTCTCTTTTGTTCATGTTATAGTTCAGGCGGAACTGCTCAAAACTTCTGGGTAGCGTTTGGAGAATTATATCGACCTGGGTTTCCCCATCGATTTCTCCTCCAAGAACTTGCATTTCATTCAAATAGGCCATCATTTGAGGATATGATCCCTTACGGGTGTTCCCTCAGATATGGTGGCTGTCATTAATTTTCTCATTGCCTCTTGCCTAGCGGTCCAACTCAGATGCCCAAAGAGTTCTTTGAGATTGTTCATTATATCATAAGCTGTTGGTAAATCTTGATGTTGATGTTGCAATACATTTGACATTGATGCCAAAATGTAACACCGCGCCATCTCATCAGCTTTTACCCATTTCTTATGATACTCAATCTCCACTGGGGTAGAGTCACCGTCAGGTGCATCAGGGCAAGCCTCAGTCGGTACAAACTTATAGCTTTCAGCAGTAAGGACAATGTCTAGGTTTCTTTTCCAATCTATGTAGTTGGGTCCAGTAAATTTGTTCTCTTTCAGTATAATGGCCAGTGGGTTGAAAGTCATCCTAAGAATCACAAAATTAACTTTGGTCAGGACTCTAAATTTAGAATAATATTGATTCCTCTAACAATACTATTTTAAATTAACAAACACCTCAAAACACCGTGAATTTTGTATGCCACGATAGTGTGGACGTATACAAATTCAACATTTGTAAAAGGAGGGTGTAACCCATTAATTTTATTATCTTGTC
Source organism: Zingiber officinale (assembly GCF_018446385.1). Taxonomy (NCBI): domain Eukaryota; kingdom Viridiplantae; phylum Streptophyta; class Magnoliopsida; order Zingiberales; family Zingiberaceae; genus Zingiber; species Zingiber officinale. The sequence goes on along the minus strand of NC_055999.1, from coordinate 32,438,940 downwards.
AACCTAACTTTTTGACAAATAAAATTAATAGTTGGTTTCCTTCGGTCACACAAATAATAGCAGTGACTTCGATGGGAAGGATACTATTAGACGTGCTTAAGTGTATACCATTACTTGACACTATGTCCATTAATAAGATTGTGCCCCTTCCGATGGGGAAGATCACACGCTCTTAATTAATTTCCTATAGTCATCCAAAATGGAAGTTTGATCTAGTGATCCGTAAACAAACTCATCCGATATGGAAGAAGGCACTCAGAGCTAACGCGCAAGTTTGTTTGCATCACTTACAAACTAGTAATGGAGACCATGGAATTTATTAAAATAAATCCCTCTCCCACTTAGTTATTTAAAGTGAGGAATTTTAAACTATCCTAGCATACATATATGCATACACACACATCATAGTAAATAAAAGCAATAAATATGGAAATTATTTTCCAACTATTATGGCATTTTTCTGTTACTGTCCTCCATGTGCTCCAACCCTAGCTGCTGCCATCTTTAGCCACCGCCATCGGGTCGAGTTATCGCATCCATCTTGCTTCTTATTCCGCTGCGCCTCTGGTGCTCCATAAGTACCACGCCTCGCAAGAATCCGAACCGTGACAAAAATAGAATTTTACATATATCGATCCTATATTCCACGAGTGAATGTACATATAATCTAGATCGAGAATAAAATTCTAAAATCCTAGGGTTAATACAGCTCCTTCTGTATTACTTACATACAATCATGCACACACAAAATATTGCCCTTGACATGTCCAAGGGTCCAATCACACACAACATCAATAAGACATAATAGTTAGAGCCTGCAACCAAAGAGTTAGCACATCCTACTATTATCCTGCCTAAATTATGTATGACATGTGCATAACCTATTTGAATTCTAAACACACAGAGGCAAACCCTAGCTCTGATATCAATTGTTGGTTAGTCCTAGGAAAACGTACCGGTTCCACTGTACAAAATTTTTTGTACAAGTGTCGAACCTTTCCTTAAATAACCTATTGTGTTCTTTAGAAGTTAAATTAGGAATCGCAGACGGAACTTAACATCATTGATTCCAAATTTAACTTATCTGTTCTTAATGGTTTAGATTTGAATCGCAAGCGGAACTTAACACTATTGATTCAAATCCACCTATGTTATTAATTCCATTAAATATTAATTTCCAAAATTGGCTTCCAAGACTGCATGGCGAGGCACATGGCCTTCTTAGATATTGGAGCAACCACCACCGCCTAATCAAAGCCTTTTAAGGAAAGCTAATATTAAATTTCCTTAAATAACTCTAGGTTAACCAAAAAGAACAATCGAATCACAAATTCAAAAAAGAAGAAAACACAAACTCGAAAAATAAATTTGAAAAACTAGATCTAATTGCCTCTTGTATTTAGAATTCTTACAAAGAAAATAACTAGTATGATGCGGAAGAAAACTACTAGTTATACCTTCTCTTTGTAAGCTAATTACCTCGAGATCTTCTGCCGTATTCCTCGCCTCGCCTTGGACGTCGTATGGGCGACGATCCTCCAAGATGAACACCACCCAAAAGCTTCTTCCTCTTCTTCTAAAATCCGGCCACCACCACCACCAAGGAGAAGAGAGCAAAGGGAAAGGAGAAGGAGAAAAGGGTCGGCCACCAAGAGATCACCAAGCAAAAGAATAAGAGTTGTGTCACATAAAGCCCCCCTCACCCCTTATTTTATATTACTTGCCCAAGGAAAATAAGGAAAAACTTTTTACAAAAAATAAAATCATCCAAGAGTTTTTCCTTTTCCCTTTTTATTTTTCCTTTTCTTTCCTCTTAATTGAATCAATCACCAATTTTGATTTTGTGATGATTTTTATTTATTTTAATATGGACGGCCCCTTGCTTGGGCACCAATCAAGGTGGCCGACCACCTCATCAAGGGAATAAAGGAAATATATTTTTTATAAAATTTTACAAGAAAAACTCTTATAAAATTTTACAAGCTCTCTTTCCTAAAGTAGGAGTTAAAAAAGAAAAGTTCTAAAAATTAAAACCATGTTTTAAAATTTAAAACTTCTCTTACAAAATTTCCTTTTTTAACATGATGATAGAAAATTTCAATTTTAAAACTTATCTTTCTTTTTTTCTTAACCCATGAGGATGGTTAAAAAAGGAAAATTTTTAAAACTTTTAAAACTCTCTATTAAAACATGTGGCCTAATTCAAATAAGGAAAATTTTTAAAATTAAAATCTCTCTTTTAAAACTTATAGTTTTCTACAAAGAGAAGATTTTAAAAATTCAAAAACAACCCTCCTTGTTTAAATATTATGGTCGGCCCCTTCATGCTTGGTCACCAAGCAAAGGGCCGGCCCCTATAGAAGAGGATGTGGCCGGCCCTTGCTTGGTCACCAAGCATTGGACCGGCCCACTTCTTGGACACCAAGAAGAGCCTTACATTTGGATGGACTTGAGGGAATAATGAGGCTACAACAGGGACCTAGAGGAGAAATTGGTTTTGTCTTTCCGATGAGCTTGAGTATCCCGTACTCACCCCGAACACACAAATCAAGTTCATCGATAATAACTCATTCCACTAAAGAGTTATTACCGCACTACTGCACCAATCCCAAATTATATTATGGGTTCCTTCTTATTATGAGTGTGTTAGTCTCCCTGTGTTTAAGATTATGAATGTCCACTAATTAAGTAAGTTACTGACAACTCACTTAATTAATACCTAGCTCAAGAGTAGTACCACTCAACTTCATTGTCATGTCGAACTAAGTCCACCTGCAGGGTTTAACTTGGCAATCCTTATGAGCTCCTCTTAGGGACATTCTCAACCTAGATAACTAGGGCACAGATTCCTTCTATAATCAACAACACACACTATAAGTAATATCATTTCCCAACTTATCGGGCATATTGATTTATCAAGCTAAACCTCACCCTTTGATAAGTCAAAGAAATAAATATTAAATATATGTGCTTGTTATTATATTAGTATTAAGAGCACACACTTCCATAATAACTAAGGTCTAGTTCTTTTATTAAGGCAGTACAAAAAGAACTTACCTAAATGGTCCTACTCAATACACTTAGAGTGTATCAGTGTAATTTATTAATCAAGATAAACTAATACTTAATTACACTACGACTATTCTAATGGTTTGTTCCTTTCCATCTTAGTCGTGAGCAACTATTTATAATTTATAAAGAACCGACAACATGATCTTCTGAGTGTGACACCACACTCCATGTTATCTACTATATAAATTAATTAAACAATTACATTTAACAAATAAATGCAGATATTGACAAATGTGATTCTTTTATTTCAAAAATAAATATTTACAAAAGCTAGACTTTTAGTATACACTCCAACATAAACAATATCTTGAAACATATATAACCTATGCACATCACTCTTTCCATTGTCGAAAGTTTGTGCTAGTAAGCACGATGATGTTATTCAGATTAGCAGACATTAAAAGTACTACATAAACACAAATAAAGAACATAACTCAATTTAACAAATAATATTGGATCGAGACGCGCTAGAGGGGGGGGTGAATAGCGCTCGCGGCTAATTCATTTTTCGGAATCGTAAAACCATTAGAGTAAATGCAGCGGAAATAAAAACAATCACACAAAGAGGCAAACTATTTACTTCGTTCGGAGCCTAGATCGACTCCTACTCGAAGGTCCGCGATCCTTGATTGCTTTCGGTGGGCAACAACTATAAGCACGATAATTTGTACAATTATAGGAATTTACAGCTCATAAACTTTATACCGACAACTAAAGATGGAGAAGCGTAGTTCCGGGTCGTTGGTGTCACGTCACAGCACTTCTGGGTCGTCAGGTTCGCAGCACGTAGCAAGAGATTATTCAGAGCGAGTTCTGCTGAAAGAGGTGCTCGAACATTGCTTATAAAGGGTGCTGGAGGCGCCTCCAAGGCTGTCTGAGGCGCCTCCAAGCCCCGGGTTGCACGCGTCGATAAGCGCTGATCAAGTCGCGCATTATCCCTCTGAAGGCGCCTTCATGCGCCTTCAAGGCGCCTCCATGCTGTGGTCCAAGGCGCCTTCACTGCCCTTTAAGGCGCCTCCAACTCCAGCGCACTGCCAGCTCACCTTCGCACCCGAGGCGCCTCCAAGCTCCATGGAGGCGCCTCGGACACTGTTCATCCGAGGCTAATGTTGCTCTTTTGTCCCTGCACAATGTGTTAGTCTACAAACTACACACATATCCTACAAGACAAAGTTAGCACACACAATATCATAAATATGAATGAAAGTTTGACAGTCTCCGGACTGTCCGGGTCTGACTTCGGATTTTCGCCCGAAAATCCTAGGTCGACCCGACGCCTACTGTTCCCTCTACGGGGAACGCGTCCTCACCTACTCCACTCAGGAGATTTACCTGTTGTTAGTCAATCCTCCAGATCGATTGGACTTTTGCTCATCACTCGATGTTTCCGGACTTTCTGCTGGACATCCGCTTCCCGACCAGTCCAGTCTTTCACCTGGTTCGCGACACCAGGACTTTCCACCTAGGGTTACCACCCCCTAGGACTTTTGCCTGAAGACATCGACCTGCCAAGACTTTCCGCATAGGGTTATCACCCCCTATGACCTAGAGTTACCACCCCCAAGGGTTTTTCCCTTTGCCCAACCGCAGCTAGGACTTTCCTGAAATCCTCAAGTATACTTGTTAGAAAACAAAGCACCTTAACTTTGAATCCTTTGCCATTATCAAAATACAAGTTCGATCGTCGGATGCTTCCCGCACCAACAATCTCCCCCTTTTTGATTATGGCAACTCTAATTCAAAGTTAAGTAAACAAACGAATAGATAAGCATTTTTAACACAAGAAAATCTGCTAAGTATAGATGAACAAAAATGACCAAAGCAAATTTGCTAAAGTAATCTATATGCTCCCCCTTAACTTTTGCTCCCCCTTAATTTGAATTTTACAATTTGCTACTTACAAGATGACCAAATTTGCTAAAGTAACCTATATGCTCCCCCTTAACTTTTGCTCCCCCTTAACTATTAATTTTAATTTTAATTTTAATTTGCTACTCTCGCCCTTTGCCATATATCAAAAATGGGCAATAATAGACACTTGAATAACATTATAAAACTGTTGGGGAGTGTATCACGTTGATAGATTTAAAAGGTTAGTGATTATATCTTTCTTACTTAACAAAAAATTTGTTTGTTATTCTTTGAAAAAATTGTATAGGAAATTACTAAGTTCAACAGGTTAGCTAAGTTCAACAGGGTTTGAAAGTTAAGATTGGAACTTAGCTTAAATAATATTTAAGATTTAGGACACGGTTATTCATTTAAATTCAGTTGGTCCTTGAGTCCAAGCATGAGTCGTGTTCACTAGAATGATTTACTAGGTATCAGAGCCCTAAAGATCAAAACATCTTTAACTAAAAAATTGAGTATTCTCTACCAACTGTATAACCTTTAGTTACTTGCTGATTGCCTATAGGACAATTAGCTTTCACTTGGTTCATCAAGTTAAGTTACTTTTGTCCAGATAGACTTGACTAGAGCTGGAGGACTTAACTTGATTAATATATATTGCGTATTTAACGCCCAGACTCATATTGATGCACAGATATAAGCATTCTTGAGTCCAAGCTATACCCTATGCATCTCACGCCGTTCTAAGTTTTTCAATCACAATCAAGGTATACCTAGGTGCTTGTGAGATGCTCTGGCTTAATTCTAGGGGAACATGATTTCTAGGGGGGAAACCTAGGCTATTTCAATTTTTTGAACAATCTAGGAAATTGGGAATTTGACAAATTAATTTTTCTAGAATTTGAAAAATGATAAGTAAATCCAGAATTCTGAAAAATCTAAGAAATTGGAAATTTTGAAAATTATTTTTCCTAGAATTAAAAGAACACGACAACAAAATGAGACACTTACTCTCAAATAAAGCACATAAGTACTCAATAACATGTCCAAACAGTCTAATAGATCCAGGATACAAATCAAAAGGATGATTAAGAGAGGCAGATCCAAGAAGTGAATGATATAGCCCAAATATCTAAGAAACAGAATCAAGCCGGTGGGTCGTCAGCTGGAGGACCGGCTAGAGGCTGCTCGGGTGGTGGCTGAGGCTGTCCCTAACGCCGAAGCTCGCCTCGGAGAGAAGCGAAACCAGCAACCATCTCGGATCGCATAGATCGAAGAAAGCGATGGCTATCTAGTACAGCCCGTCGCGTCTGAGTGGTCTGGACCTCGAGGCGAGTGAGTCTGTCCTCGACAGAGAGTGGTGCTGAAGATGAAGGCCCGGCTGAAGTAGAGGGTCCGGCACAGGTGGAAGGATCTGTGAAAAAATCCTCTGCCAGGAAATCGGGCCACTCCTCATCTGCATATGGTGCGTCCTCGGCCTCTGGAGCACCAAGGGCAGCAGCTGGTGGTGGTCGGCCCTTCCAGGCCAGAATCCCCTCGGCAGTGACCTCTGCCCCTGCTAACCTAAGGCTACGCTGACCGACCTCATCGTAAATGGTAAGTAGAATGAGTACCCCTCTAGTAATGTCTATCCCAGAGCTGGAGAATATCTGGGTCAGAATATGGCAATAAGGCATATGAACTACTCCAGATGTAACTGTGCTGGATGCAAGGATAATGTTATGAAACATGTGGAGAGCTATGTCTATGTCAAGGCGCTGGGTGAGGGCGTACAAAAAGAACGAATGGGATGGTCGCATCGTCGAGACGTCTTGAGATGATAAGGGTAGTATACAAGCTGTCAAGACTCTGTATATAGTATAATCCTAAACTCGAAGAAGAGTGGATCTGAACTCTGTCAGGCCCAAGGGTCTCTCCTCCCCAAAGAAATGCATGTAGATATCGTCTAGTGTAATGTGTGAATATGGATCACCAAAGTGTAGGGTCCTACTCGGGTAACACAAGAATGTACACTCAGACTCCCTAAGCTCTAGGTTGGTGCGAAGTAGGGAGGGTGTCAGCTGAATATCAATACCACCAACTCTGGTGGAATAAGTTCTATCATCAACCTTTTCAAGGTTGTGATAGAACTGGGCACACAGATCTTGGTTGACTGTAGTGGTACAGTCAACCAATTTATCTAGATGATAGTGATTTATCATCTCGATAGTGGGTTGACAGAATTGGGACAAAAATTCTCGACCAATATACCTAGGTTTAATTGACTCAAAAGTAAACCTAGAGAAATCTATCCTATGCTGTTCTGAGGGGAATCTCGGGTCCGTGGAAGGGACCCTAGCTGGTGTGGTATCCACAATACGACGCTTCCTATTGTTGACATTATATAAGAAAAATTTGCAAAACTATAGAAGAATGTAGGAATTAAACGATAAAAGGAGGGTTTAGATTATACCTAGGAGGCATAGCTAGGAATAAAAGGGAAGGAAATAGGTAGAAGGCGCCTTGGTTGGGAAGAATCCGGAGAAATCGCTGCGGCAGAGCACGAACAGAACCAAAAAAAATGCTTCTGTTCGTGACAAAATGAAAGGTTTAAGGCGCCTTAAGGTCTCTTTAGGGCGCCTTTGGAGGCGCCTTAAGGGATCCTTAAGGCGCCTTAAATGGGCGGCGGGAAATTTCCCGCCGCTGCTTGAGGGCGCCTCCTCTTAGATGGAGGCGCCTTCATATGCTACGTGACCAATGATTTTTTTTTTTTTGTTGAATTAATCAACACATTAGTTTTGATAAAGATAATTAAAAATTAGAATGTCTTAAAGTTAAAAAAAAAATTAAATATGGTTTTAAAGTTAATTAATTTTTATTTTTAAATTTTAAAAATAATTTTGAAATTTAAGTTTAAAATAATTTTGAAATAAGTTTTAAAAATAATTTTGAAATAAGTTTTAAAAATAATTTTAAAATTTAAGTTTTTAAAACAATTTTGAAATTTAAGTTTTTTAAAATAATTTTGAAATTTAAGTTTTTAAAACAATTTTGAAATTTAAGTTTTTAAAATAATTTTGAAATTTAAGTTTTTTAAAATAATTTTGAAATTTAAATTTTTAAACCAATTTTGAAATTTAAGTTTTTAAAACAATTTTGAAATTTAAGTTTTTAAAATAATTTTGAAATTTAAGATTTTAAAATAATTTTGAAATTTAAGTTTTTAAAATAATTTTGAAATTTAAGATTTTAAAATAATTTTGAAATTTAAGTTTTTAAAATAATTAGTCATCTCACCCAATCTAGATTGTCAATCAGGGAATCCTATAATTGTTGTGAGATGAATTATTGTTGAATTTAAGAGTCTGGGTTTAACTTTGTGTTAGATTCAGGTTTAGCTTTGGGTTCAACAAGTAAGCATTCTTTGGATAAACTTCTGGGCTATGGTGAGTCACTCGGAGCTCATTAAAGTAACCATGCCTTCGAGGTTTTCCAAATAGTCCTACCCATTGAACTTAATACTAATCCTTGGTCTAACTAGTTAGGATCCATTTAAGGGTAGCTTCAGTCAGTTCCACTTGGTCAAATGCACTAGGTCGAAGCCATATCTTCCTAGACATGCGATGCCCAAGTTTCCCTAACATACTATCATCCAAAAACTTCACCAGTACTGTGGGTCAAGTTAAACCTAGCCCTTTTTAAACTAGCCTTAATTACCCTGCCGGGTAATCTACTCTTGTTTTACCCATTTCGGGTAAATTAGGTTCAGTTACCCTGTCGGGTAGTTCAGTTGGAGGTGCCAGCTAGTTTGGATCCACCATCTATTTTTGAATTTTGAATTTGGAATTTTAATTTTTAATTTTTAATTTTAAATTTAATTTCGAATTTTTTAATTTTGATTTTGAATTTTAAATTTAATTTTGAATTTTTTATTTTGATTTTGAATTTTGAATTTTAAATTTAATTTCGAATTTTTTAATTTTGATTTTAAATTTTAAATTTAATTTTTAATTTTTAATTTTGATTTTGAATTTTTAATTTAATTTCAAATTTTTAATTTTGATTTTGAATTTTGAATTTAATTTCAAATTAATATCGTTTTCCTTTTAGCTTTCCCTGGATCATAGCCTCGATTTGGTCTATCGAGGTAGTGTATTTGATCCTTCGGAACCCAGTATTGGCCAAGTTCAACTTGATTGATTAATTTAGACTTGGAGACCCATGCTTGGACTAGTTTACTACCTTGTTTGTTTATTAAAGATAAATAAGATCTATATTTCTTTTTACTTTTATATCCCAGTCCAGTTTTGTTGTAGACGGCTCTTTGTGTTCCAAGAATTAGGTCCAAATTCTTGGATCCCAGAGAAAACCGTTCTAACATATTTTTTAAGTCTTTTACCTGATTTTTCAAGCTAGAGTTTTCTTCCTCAAGTTTTTGAACTTGAGTTGAATTTCCAGTTTGAACTTGATCAGGTAAGGAATTAGTGTTTGGCACTTCTTTAAGGACAGCTACTTCCTTTAGAAGTGATTTAATCCTAAGGTTTGATTTAGCTAGTTTGCGAAGTAAGTAATTAACTAAATTGTTAAGCCTTGGAATACTTACATTGGATTCTGGCCCTTCTGAAACGGATGCGGATCCGTGGCTTTGCTCGGACTCGGCTTCTGACTCGCTCTCGATGATCTGGCCCCGAGCCATCAGTGCGAGTAGACTTGTTTGATCAATTTCATTGTCGTCGTCCTCTGAAGAAAATTCGTCCCAAGTTGCTTTCAGGGCCTTCTTTCTTCTTTGCTTTTTGGCCTCCTTTTGGTTGGGACAGTTAGCTTTGATATGCCCCTTCTGGTTGCACCCGTAACAAGTGACTTCGAATTTTACCTTTGAGTTCGGTTGGGCCTCCCTGGACTGAACTGCCTTCTTCAGATCTTTCTTGTTGAAGCCCTTCTTCTTCTTATAGAGCTTCTTCACAAGGTTCACGAGTTTGCTGGTCAGTTCATCCTCTGAATCTTCTGATTTCGATTCAATTTTTCACCGTACTCTTGATTCCCGTGTTCGACTCGTACCTGCAACCAAAGCTATACCCTTCTCGGATGGCTGTGCATTGTTTGTTCATGAAGTTCAAATTCAGAAAATAATTCGTCTAACTTTAAAGAAGATAAGTCTTTGGAGACCTTGTAGACATCTACCATTGATGCCCACAATGTACTCCTTGGAAACGAGTTAAGAGCATACCTTATTATGTCTCTGTTTTCTACCTTCTGCCCGATTCCATGAAGGGAATTCAGAATATCTTGAATTCGAGCGTGTAACGAACTTGCCGTCTCGCCTTCCTGCATTTTTAAATTGTATAGTTTATTAAGTAACAAATCACGCTTACTTACCTTGGTTTCCGAGGTGCCCTCGTGAAGTTCGATCGGCTTTTCCCAGAGTTCCTTCGCGGTTGAAAAGGGGCCGACTCTGTTGAGCTCCTCCTTGGTAAGACCGCACTGGATGGTGCAGGTAGCTTTGCCGTTGGCTTCCACCTTTTTTATGAAGGCTAGCTCCCAGTTCTCACAGGATGTAGGCTTACCGTCCGTATCAGTTGGTAGTTGCAGTCCTGTCTTGACGATCATCCAGGTGTCGAACTGGATCTTCAGATATATCTCCATTCGCCCCTTCCAATATCCAAAGTCTTCTCCGGAAAATAGTGGGGGGCGAACAGTGCTATATCCTTCTTGTTGAGTCATTTTAGACCTAAATAAGCAAAAACAAAAAGATCTATTCCAAGACTGTGTCTTGGATTAGTAGTGCGGGAGGAAAATATAACGAGCTCAAGTGGTATTGACCAACTTTGAGCAACACTGATTAAAAAAAAATTAGAGCTTTAGCTAATTAGCTAATTTCTAATTAACTCTGAAACAAAATACCACGAAAAAAAACGTTTTGAATGGTGGTTGCACCAATTCAAAACAACCCCACTCTGATACCAATTGTTGGATCGAGACGCGCTAGAGGGGGGGTGAATAGCGCTCGCGGCTAATTCATTTTTCGGAATCGTAAAACCGTTAGAGTAAATGCAACGGAAATAAAAACAATCACACAAAGAGGCAAACTATTTACTTCGTTCGGAGCCTAGATCAACTCCTACTCGAAGGCCCGCGATCCTTGATCGCTTTCGGTGGGCAACAACTATAAGCACGATAATTTGTACAATTATATGAATTTACAGCTCATAAACTTTATACCGACAACTAAAGATGGAGCAGCGTAGTTCCGGGTCGTTGGTGTCACGTCACAGCACTTCTGGGTCGTCAGGTTCGCAGCATGTAGCAAAAGATTATTCAGAGCGAGTTCTGCTGAAAGAGGTGCTCGAACACTGCTTATAAAGGGTGCTGGAGGCGCCTCAAAGGCTGTCCGAGGTGCCTCCAAGCCCCGGGTTGCACGCGTCGATAAGCGCTGATCAAGTCGCGCATTATCCCACTGAAGGCGCCTTCATGCGCCTTCAAGGCGCCTCCATGCTGTGGTCCAAGGCGCCTTCACTACCCTTTAAGGCGCCTCCAACTCCAGCGCACTGCCAGCTCACCTTCGCACCCGAGGCGCCTCGGACACTGTTCATCCGAGGCTAATGTTGCTCTTTTGTCCCTGCACAATGTGTTAGTCTACAAACTACACACATATCCTACAAGACAAAGTTAGCACACATAATATCATAAATATGAATGAAAGTTTGACAGTCTCCGGACTGTCCGGGTCTGACTTCGGATTTCCGCCCGGAAACCCTAGGTCGACCCGTGTAACGCCCACCCTTGTTACCCTAGGGCGGCGCTACGTTCGTACATGCTTCAGTTATACTATGGCAGCGGAAGAACAAAATTTTTTCTTTTTAAACATTCATTTTATAACATGATATCACAGATTAAATGTGCATATGTTGATTCTATAACTAATCATATTAATTTGTCCGGATCGTTCTTTGCCGAGCCACCACCACACACATCACTCTCTGCTCCTCCTGTTGCTCCTCTAGCTCATCCAGCTTCTTTATCTGCGGTACAAGGAAAGTAAGCTGTGAGCACTCATGGCTCAGTAAGTTCCTTTCCTACTCACTAAAACCGAAAATCATCGTATATTAATATCATGCGTAGTATCATAAGCATACGACATACAAGGGTATCATATTCATATCATGACATTATATCATCAGATAATTCAAGCACATATGTAGGCAATGCATCATGAATTTGAAAGCTTATACTTATAAGTACTTGAAATTCATATCATCATTAGAGGGGATCCCGGTTTGTACCACATACATAATGCGCGCGCTTCTTAAGTAGGTCCAAGGTAGCAAGTCTTGAACCCTACCATACATACATACTAGGTCCGAGTCTTACTCCATCGACCTAGGGCATTCAGAAGCCCATTTCTGACGAGGCCCGAGTCTTATTCCATCGACCCCGGGCGTTTACGGAGCCCACCCTTGGTACAAACCATACAAAAATAATTTATCATGCATAACTATCATATCATATCCCTAACAATCTTTCATGCATTTCATTTTTCATTTCTTTTCATTATGTATAGCATTTCCTATGCTATCACATATCATGGCATTTACATAACATAAATTTCATTCTTTTCTCATTATGTATAGCATTTCCTATGCTAACACATATCATGGCATATACATAACATAAATTTCATTCTTTTCTCATTATGTATACCATTTCCTATGCTATCACATATCATGACATATACGTAACATAAATTTCATTCTTTTCTCATTATGTATAGCATTTCCTATGCTATCACATATCATGGCATATACATAGCATAAATTTCATTCTTTCTCATTATGTATAACACTTCCTAGGTTCCTTTCCCTTTTTTTTTCTTTTTTTTTTCTTTTATTTTCAATTATCTTCTAAACAAGAAAATAAATACATGATCCTTAACATTTCATAGGGAGAACCTCGTACTAGTTGGGTAAAATAATAATTTCCCTATCCTCTTAAAACTATTTTTGGCCGAAATTCTAGGGTTAAGTACTCCTTTGATCAAGCATCATATAGGTGTAAAAACATGAAGAAGATCCCTTTTCCATGGCATAGAAAATCTATCATGTAGTGTAGACTTAGTTAAACCTCACTAGATTTCGAAAGCTCTTCTTAACCGAATTTTCTCAAACTTGTTTCTAGGTTTTAAAATCCTCATAAAATCTGAAAAATATATAAAAAGCCTTGTACCACAGGTGAGGGGAAGCTTACCTTCTTCGCTTAAGTTTCCTAGAGTTGAGAACTTGCTTGGACCTTTCTTCCTTGCTTGCTTTGCTCGGCACCAATGGAGGAGAGGAGTGGCTAGGTCTTTTGGTGGAGAGGAGGAGGAAGAAGAGGCTTCTCTTTCCTCTTGTGTTGCTCGGCAACAACAAAAGAGAAAGAGGGAGAGAGTGAAGAGGAAGAAGAGGTTCTTCCTCTTGTGTTGCTCGGCAACAAGAAGAAGAAGAGAGGGAGAGGTGAGTCTCGGCACAAAAGGGAGGAGAGGAGGAGAATGAGTGGGGGATGAAGTTGAAGTCACCCCTCCATGCCTATTTATACTAAAATGAGGGGAGGAAACTTGACTTGATTCATCCTCCCTATTCATTTCTCCCCTTAAATGACAAGAATATTCTAGAGAAATGCCTTTTGAGTTCTCTCTTTTCTTTCCCTTAATTTCTCTCTTTTCTCTCCTTTAATTAAAATTCCTATCTCTCCTCTTACAATATCCTCTCCTATCCCACTTGGTTAACACATGCATGCATCCACAAGAGAACCAAGGATCAAAACTTGTTTATGTATATTTTTATTTCTTTTTACTTCCTTTTCCTTTTAAGTAGAAAGAATCCTTTCTTATTCTTAACTACTTAATCCTTTCTCTCCCTATCAATAATTCTCCTATCCCCTTTGGTATCCTATACATGTTCCTTACAAGAGATCCAAGGTTCAATCTCTCTTCTAACATTTTATTTTCTTTTGTACATAATAATTCGTATATTACTATATTATGCATTATGCATAAATATTTCATACATATATATATTATCTCATATTTCTTCCTTTTGTCCATATTAATTCCATACATTATAAATCATGCATAGATGATTTATATTCTCAACTTTATTTTCTTTCATAAAGTTTTAATCATCTAAATCCTTCCCATCTTAATATTCAACGTAGACTATCTACACATTCTTTTCATTACATTCGTACTCTCATTGCCCTTACTTTATCTAGGCTTTCTAGGGGTGTTACAAACTCCCCTACTTATTGAAAGTTCGTCCCCGAACTTAGAATAACAATTTCTGCTCTTCATTATCGTCCGAATTCCCTTCCTCGATTTCCTCGAGATCTTCCTCTCCGAACTCGCCGTGTTCCGGAGATTCCGAGTCGCTCACATAGTTGTCGAAGTATTCCAGCATATCGGGTTCATCCGCGAACTCGAGGTATTCGCCAAAATATTCTACATCCTCGGGATCGTATTCGAATGGGATATAGTCCATTTCTAAAGATTCATTATTCCTCTTATGTTATAGCCTAAGGTTCTTGTATCTAGGCTACCATTCATGCATCCTACTTATCATCATGCACCATTCTCTAGGGTATAGCTTAAGGTATCCTTCCTAGGCTACCATTCATGTATCTTAGAGTATCATACTATTTTGCATACAAATAAATTATGCAACTGTACTTACTTGGAGCGGCAGGAAGGAGCTTGATGTGTGTGTAGTGAGCTGGCTAAACCTGGCTCTGATACCACCTGTAACGCCCACCCTTGTTACCCTAGGGCGACGCTACGTTCGTACATGCTTCAGTTATACTATGGCAGCGGAAGAACAAAATTTTTTCTTTTTAAACATTCATTTTATAACATGATATCACAGATTAAATGTGCATATGTTGATTCTATAACTAATCATATTAATTTGTCCGGATCGTTCTTTGCCGAGTCACCACCACACACATCACTATCTGCTCCTCCTGTTGCTCCTCTAGCTCATCCAGCTTCTTTATCTGCGGTACAAGGAAAGTAAGCTGTGAGCACTCATGGCTCAGTAAGTTCCTTTCCTACTCACTAAAACCGAAAATCATCGTATATTAATATCATGCGTAGTATCATAAGCATACGACATACAAGGGTATCATATTCATATCATGACATTATATCATCAGATAATTCAAGCACATATGTAGGCAATGCATCATGAATTTGAAAGCTTATACTTATAAGTACTTGAAATTCATATCATCATTAGAGGGGATCCCGGTTTGTACCACATACATAATGCGCGCTTCTTAAGTAGGTCCAAGGTAGCAAGTCTTGAACCCTACCATACATACATACTAGGTCCGAGTCTTACTCCATCGACCTAGGGCATTCAGAAGCCCATTTCTGACGAGGCCCGAGTCTTATTCCATCGACCCCGGGGCGTTTACGGAGCCCACCCTTGGTACAAACCATACAAAAATAATTTATCATGCATAACTATCATATCATATCCCTAACAATCTTTCATGCATTTCATTTTTCATTTCTTTTCATTATGTATAGCATTTCCTATGCTATCACATATCATGGCATTTACATAACATAAATTTCATTCTTTTCTCATTATGTATAGCATTTCTTATGCTAACACATATCATGGCATATACATAACATAAATTTCATTCTTTTCTCATTATGTATAGCATTTCCTATGCTATCACATATCATGACATATACATAACATAAATTTCATTCTTTTCTCATTATGTATAGCATTTCCTATGCTATCACATATCATGGCATATACATAGCATAAATTTCATTCTTTCTCATTATGTATAACACTTCCTAGGTTCCTTTCCCCCTTTTTTTTTTTTTTCTTTTATTTTCAATTATCTTCTAAACAAGAAAACAAATACATGATCCTTAACATTTCATAGGGAGAACCTCGTACTAGTTGGGTAAAACAATAATTTCCCTTGCCTCTTAAAACTATTTTTGGCCGAAATTCTAGGGTTAAGTACTCCTTTGATCAAGCATCATATAGGTGTAAAAACATGAAGAAGATCCCTTTTCCATGGCATAGAAAATCTATCATGTAGTGTAGACTTAGTTAAACCTCACTAGATTTCGAAAGCTCTTCTTAACCGAATTTTCTCAAACTTGTTTCTAGGTTTTAAAATCCTCATAAAATCTGAAAATATATAAAAGCCTTGTACCACAGGTGAGGGGAAGCTTACCTTCTTCGCTTAAGTTTCCTAGAGTTGAGAACTTGCTTGGACCTTTCTTCCTTGCTTGCTTTGCTCGGCACCAATGGAGGAGAGGAGTGGCTAGGTCTTTTGGTGGAGAGGAGGAGGAAGAAGAGGCTTCTTTCCTCTTGTGTTGCTCGGCAACAACAAAAGAGAAAGAGGGAGAGAGTGAAGAGGAAGAAGAGGTTCTTCCTCTTGTGTTGCTCGGCAACAAGAAGAAGAAGAGAGGGAGAGGTGAGTCTCGGCACAAAAGGGAGGAGAGGAGGAGAATGAGTGGGGGATGAAGTTGAAGTCACCCCTCCATGCCTATTTATACTAAAATGAGGGGAGGAAACTTGACTTGATTCATCCTCCCTATTCATTTCTCCCCTTAAATGACAAGAATATTCTAGAGAAATGCCTTTTGAGTTCTCTCTTTTCTTTCCCTTAATTTCTCTCTTTTCTCTCCTTTAATTAAAATTCCTATCTCTCCTCTTACAATATCCTCTCCTATCCCACTTGGTTAACACATGCATGCATCCACAAGAGAACCAAGGATCAAAACTTGTTTATGTATATTTTTATTTCTTTTTACTTCCTTTTCCTTTTAAGTAGAAAGAATCATTTCTTATTCTTAACTACTTAATCCTTTCTCTCCCTATCAATAATTCTCCTATCCCCTTTGGTATCCTATACATGTTCCTTACAAGAGATCCTAGGTTCAATCTCTCTTCTAACATTTTATTTTCTTTTGTACATAATAATTCGTATATTACTATATTATGCATTATGCATAAATATTTCATACATATATATATTATCTCATATTTCTTCCTTTTGTCCATATTAATTCCATACATTATAAATCATGCATAGATGATTTATATTCTCAACTTTATTTTCTTTCATAAAGTTTTAATCATCTA
This sequence comes from Zingiber officinale, assembly GCF_018446385.1. NCBI lineage: Eukaryota > Viridiplantae > Streptophyta > Magnoliopsida > Zingiberales > Zingiberaceae > Zingiber > Zingiber officinale. Next base: position 32,421,889 of record NC_055999.1, on the reverse strand, counting down.
AATCCTTCCCATCTTAATATTCAACGTAGACTATCTACACATTCTTTTCATTACATTCGTACTCTCATTGCCCTTACTTTATCTAGGCTTTCTAGGGGTGTTACAACCCGACGCCTACTGTTCCCTCTACGGGGAGCGCATCCTCACCAACTCCACTCAGGAGATTTACCTGTTGTTAGTCGATCCTCCAGATCGACTGGACTTTTGCTTAGCACTCGATGCTTCCGGACTTTCTGCTGGACATCCGCTTCCCGGCCAGTCCAGTCTTTCACCTGGTTCGCGACACCAGGACTTTCCACCTAGGGTTACCACCCCCTAGGACTTTTGCCTGAAGACATCGACCTACCAAGACTTTCCGCATAGGGTTATCACCCCCTATGACCTAGATTTACCACCCCCTAGGATTTTTCCCTTTGCCTAATCGTAGCTAGGACTTTCCTGAAATCCTCAAGTAGACTTGTTAGAAAACAAAGCACCTTAACTTTGAATCCTTTGTCATTATCAAAACACAAGTTCGATCGTCGGATGCTTCCCGCACCAACAAATAAGACATGTATCTTTATAGCAATGCAATAATAAAATGTAACAAACAAAACATGCTACTATATGAGCATTAATAGAGATGCCTAGTATAATATTACATCAAGTCTTTAGACTAAATTATAACTTGTTATTGGTACTCTCCAAATAACTCATATATACCATCGTCTACCACATAATTCACCTTTCTTTGGGTTGACGTATTATACGCATGATACTTTATTTATGAGTTTCCTTAAGTTATGTTTTCAACTATCACTCACAATACTTCTAGTTGTCACATAGTGCCCCTTCTTTTGGACCGACACACTATGCGCATGACTTAAAAATTTAACTTAATTTATGAGTTTCCTTAAATATATATCGGACATAAGAATGACTTTCCTTTGGGCCAAGCACCTATAGCATAGATATATATCCCTCTACACTAATACTCTTAGTCTCCCCATTAGTTCTCGCTTTGGCGATAGTATAGGTTTGACTAAGTAGCAAGAGCAAAGAAGAATCCAGGAAAAAATGTTGAAAAGCTGAGTTAAATTTAGTTATCAAATGATTGATGTCAGATACCAATTGATTGACACCCTTCTTAATCGATTAAGAATAGATGGGAATCGATTCACACAAGTGCTAATAAATTGCCCAACATTGGCAATCGATTAGTATGCAGCAATCGATCCTCTGATCGATCCCAAAGCTCACTGTTTACAATTCATCCACTTTAATCGATTAGCATAATCGATTGGAGAACACCAATTGATCAACCGATCGATTTAGAAACTCTCTATAGACAATCCAAATAACTACAATTGATTATCCAATCGATTAGTGAAAATCAATAGATCAGCCGATCGATTTGGAAATTTTTAATAGGCATCCTCAAACTCCATAATTGATTGGCTCCTCATGGTAATCGATCGATTAACATCAATTGATTACCCAATCGACTGATGAACATCAATCAATCACCCAATCAATTTGTAAATTCTCTGTTCGTAAATTAGGTTCAAGGAATTGATTGGCTCAATTGTTTGGTGAACATCAATTGATCAACCCAATCGATTTGGAACTCTATCGTGACCTAGCAATCCCAATCGATAAGCCCTCATGATAATCGATTGGTAAAACCAATGATTAACCCAATCGATTTGGGAACTTTCATCGTGATCTCACAATCCCAATCTATTGGCCCTCATGCTAATCAATTGGTAAACACCAATCGATAAGCTCAATTGATTTGGGAATTCTTTGTTCGTTATTTTGGGCATATTAATCGATTAAACCCGTATGGTAATCAATTAGTGAAGACTAATCGATTAATAACTGAAAAAGCTTATTTTTTTATTGATATTTTTTAGCCCAAAGAACCCTAAAACTGCACTACCAATCATGTTCTTCACGAATAATGAAAAAAAACTAGATTCATAGGTTAAATCCTAACCTTTCCATACTACATTCAACATATATACATCAATTTCGTTCATTCATATGGAATCAAATGCAAAAAAATTGATGTATATGTGTCAAACTGTTGAGAAATAATCCTTACGCCTTAAAAACTAATAATAAACTTATCCTTAACTTTGATTCCAATTGTAAGAATTATGATACATCAATAATGAACTAAAGAATGCATCTACAATATGATCTAGCTATCATCAATCTCTAAAGTAATATAAAAAAGTAAAACAATAGCTAGCAAAAAGATGACCAGAATCCTTCACAAATGACTATTATTCGTTACTTGTCAACAGAGATCTTGCAAACACAGTGGATATCTTCCACAGGATTGAGCCGACAACCCAAGGTCCTTCTCGATGGGGGAGAAGAAACAAGAGGAAGAGAGCAAGATTCAGCATGCTCTCATTGAACCAATCTCTTCCTTTATATACACGGCTCAACCGATGGAAATTATCCACCATAAAGTTTATTAACAGTCCATCAATCTTAATGAATGGGTTAATTTTCAAATCATATTTAGTTTTTCAAAATCTCAATGATAGTTAATAGGCAAGATTATAATTTCAAACTTAATTAATATATTTTCAAAATCTTCAAAAAATTTAAATGTTTACTCATATTTTAATTTCAAACTTAGATTTTAAATCTCAATATTGCTAAAATTAAAATAAAGTTAACTCCGTCTCACACACACTCATAAGTTGAATATGTTTGATAACCTAGAATGGGTGAGATAAAAAATTAGCAAAATAAATAATAACTTTTATATTTACATGCTTGGACTCTAGGACCCTAAAAATTTATTTTGCCATTAATTAAGGGGGAGTGCATAGATATTTAAAATATTAATTTTTATCTTTATTTTCTAAAAAGTTTAAAATATTTCTAAAAAAAATAAATTATTTTTGAAGCTAAGTATTTGATAAAATATTTTAAGCTTTTTAAAAAACCATTTATTAGCTAAGTATTTTTTTTAAGAAAATATTTTTTTAAAAAAAACTGAAGTTTTTATCACAATATTCCTAAAAGTAAAGTATTTTTCAAAATCCTTTTAAATTGAGTGCTTTTAACTAAGCATTTTTCAAAAACCTCTATAAAAAAATTATTTTATTGGAAAATTATTTTAATTATCTTTTACTTGGTTTTAAAACAAAATTATTTTATGAGTTGGAAAATTATTTTAATTATTTTTACTTGTTTTTTAAAAAAAATATTTTTTTACTTGGATTTTGACTTGGAAATAAAATTAATTTTAAACTTGACCTTGAAATATAAAAGATTTTTGACTTATTATCCTGGATTAAATTATTTTGAACTAAAGTTAAAACCTAGTAATTTTTCTTCAAAGTTTTTAACTGCATTCAAGTTTCAAAGTTTTATGAAAATTAGCTTAGTTTTAATACTTTAAGTTAGTTTAAAACTCTATTATTTGGCTAGAAATTATTTGCTAAATCTTTTTCAAAAATTCAAATAAGTGAATATTTCTCCAAGCTATCTTTCAGGGGAAGCAGATTATTCATTTTTTTCATCCCTTTCCATACTTTATATATATTTTTGATATATAACAAAGGGGGAGAGGAAAGTAAAAGTAAAAGTAAATTTTAGCAAAAAGTGAAAGTAAAAGTAAATATTAGCGAAAAACTAGAACTTTTTACTTTTTAGTGAAAATAGAACATTTTACATTTTTACATTTGTTCAATTTGCTACAAGTACTTAACATGTTACTTAACTTTGAATTGTGTTGTCATAATCAAAAAGAGGGAGATTGTTGGTACAGAAAGCATCCGACGATCGAATTTAAGTTTTGATAATGGAAAAGGGTTCAAAGTTAAGGTTATTTGTTATCTAATGTGTGTGAATGAGTTTGCAGGAAAGTCCTAAGTGTACTTAGGTAGAAGTCCAAGCTGCGGTTAGGCAGGTGAAAAATCCTAGGGAGAGGTAACCCTAGGTCCTAGGAGGTTATAACCCTAGGGGGGAAGTCTTGGCGGGTCGAGAGCTTCGGGCAAAAGTCCTAGAGTCGAGGACTCTAGGTGAAAAGTCCTGGTGTCGCGAACCAGGTGAAAAACTGGGTGGGTCGTGGAGCGGACGTCCAGCGGAAAGTCCTAGAGCCTCGGGTGCTGAGCAAAAGTCTAGTTGGTCTGGAGGATCAACTGGCAACAGGTAAACTCTCTTGAGTGTAGTACATGAGGGCGTATTCCCCGGTGAGCGAACAGTAGGCGTCGGTTTGACCTAGGATTTTCGGTAGGGAATATGAAGTCAGAATCGGACAGCCGGTGACTATCAAATAATCATATTTATTGTGTTTGATTGTGCTAACTCTATTTTACAAGATATGTTTTTGTATTCTGAACTAACACTCTTTTCAAGGACGAAAAAGACCCTCTCGCAGCAAGACGCGAGGGTGCCCTCATGGAGCTTGAGGGCACCCTGGACACTAGCACGAGGGTGCCCTCATGGAGGTCGAGGGCGCCCTCAAGTGGATAGACTATGACCGGGTTGGAGCTCATCCACACTGCGGATTTGGCTAGGTTGAGGGTGCCCTCCATGGTGTTGGAGGCGCCCTTAATGAGCTTTATAAAGAGGTTTCGAGCAGCAGCTTGAGACATCATCAGAAATGTGATCCATTTTCCGTGTGCTGCTTAAAGAACGTTCCGACAAAGTCGCAACTCGACCCCGACGATCAGAAACCTCAAGATCACTGTTCTCTTTTGTCATTGGTATATTTTACTGCATTTAATTGTACTTCAAAATTGAAAAGATTTACGAATTGATAGTCATTGCCCACCGAAAGTGATCAACGATCGCGGCCTTGGAGTAGAAGTCGCTCAAGGCTCCGAACCAAGTAAATCTTAGTGTTTGATTGTTTATTCTTATTTCCACTACGTTTACTCTTATTCTTCCTAAACGAAAAGTGAAAGCCACGAGCGCTATTCATTCCCCCTCTAGCGCTTTCGATCCAACAGAAAGTCTTTTCCTTAATGTATGTTTTGTGTGTTTGGCTAGCTTGTGTTGAGTCTTTTTCTACTCTATTATTCATTCCAAATTGTGTCTTATCAATTAAGACAAGAAAAGAGCAAATCTCCAAAGAAATATAATGGAAGTAAGATATTATAATGAAATAAGGTGCAATAAACATAGATTATATGCATGAAATATAAGTATATATGCATTAAACAATGTCTAAAAACATATATAACTTATGTACATCACTCTTTCCATTGTCGAAAGTTTGTGCTAGTAAGCATGGTGATGTTGTTCAGATTAGGAGACATTAAAAGTACTACATAAACAAAAATAAAGCACATAGCTCAATTTAACAAATAAGACATGTATCTTTATAGTAATGCAATAATAAAATGTAATAAACAAAACATGTTACTATATGAGCATTAATAGAGATGCCTAGTATAATATTACATCAAGTCTTTAAATTAAATTATAACTTGCTATTGGTACTCTCCAAATAACTCATATATACCATCATCTACCACATAATTCATCTTTCTTTGGGCCAATGTATTATACGCATGATACTTTATTTATGAGTTTCCTTAAGTTATATTTTCAACTATCACAATACTTCTAATTGTCACATAGTGCCCCTTCTTTTGACCGACACACGATGCGCATGACTTAGAAATTTAACTTAATTTGTGAGTTTCCTTAAACATATATCGGGCATAAGAATGACTTTCCTTTGGGCCAAGCACCCATAGCTTAGATATACATCCCTCTACACTAATACTCTTAGCCTCCCCAATAGTTCTCACTTTGGCGTAGTATAGGTTTGACTAAGTAGCAAGAGCGAATAAGAATCCAGGAAAAACTATTGAAAAACTGAGTTAAATTTAGTTATCAATCGATTGATGTCAGATACCAATTGATTGACACTCTTCTTAATCGATTAAGAATAGATGGGAATCGATTCACACAAGTGCTACTAAATTGCCCAACATTGGCAATTGATTAGTATGCAGCAATCGATCATATGATCGATTCCAAAGCTCACTGTTTGCAGTTCATCCACTTTAATCGATTAGCATAATCGATTAGAGAACACCAATTGATCAACCGATCAATTTAGAAACTCTATGTAGACAACTCAAATAACTACAATCGATTACCCAATCGATTGGTGAAAACCAATAGATCAATCGATTGATTTGGAAATTTTTAATGGACGTCCTCAAACTCCGTAATTGATTGGCTCCTCATGATAATCGATTGATGAACATCAATTTATTGCTCAATCGATTGATGAACATCAATCAATCACCCAATCAATTTGGAAATTCTCTGTTTGCAAATTAGGTTCAAGTAATTGATTGGCTCAATTGATTGGTGAACATCAATTGATCAACCCAATCGATAAGCCCTCATGATAATCGATTGATAAAACCAATCGATTAACCCAATCGATTTGGGAACCTTCGTCGTAATCTCGCAATTCCAATGATTGGCCCTCATGCTAATCGACTGGTAAACACCAATTGGTAAGCTCAATCGATTTGGGAATTCTTTGTTCGTGATTTTGGGCATATTAATCTATTAAATCCGTATGGTAATTAATTAGTGAAGACTCATCGATTGGTAACTGAAAAAGCTTTTTTTTTTATTGATATTTTTTAGCCCAAAGAACCCTAAAACCGCACTGCCAATCATGTTCTTCACAAATAATGAAAAAACCTCTATTCATATGTTAAATCCTAACCTATACATACTACATTCAACATATATACATCAATTTAGTTCAATATTCATATGGAATCAAATGCAAAAAATTGATGTATATATGTCAAATCATTGAGAAATAATTCTTACGCCTTAAAAACTAATAATAAACTCATCCTTAACTCTGATTCCAATTGTAAGAATTATGATACATCAATAATGAACTAAAGAATGCATCTACAATATGATCTAGCTATCATCAATCTCTAAAGTAATATAAAAAAGTAAAACAATAGCTAGCAAAAAGATGACCAGAATCCTTAACAAATGATTATTATTCCTTACTTGTCAACAGAGATCTTGCAAACACAATGGATATCTTCCACAGGATTGAGCCGACAACTCAAGGTCCTTCTCGATGGGGGAGAAAAAGCAAGAGGAAGAGAGCAAGATTCAGCATGCTCTCATTGAATCAATCTCTTCCTTTATATACACGGCCCAACTGATGGAAATTATCCACCATAAAATTTATTAACAGTCCATCAATCTTAATGAATGGGTTAATTGATCTACACATTGAATTCATACCCATTTAATCTAAACCCCTTTTATATGCAATTAAACATTAGATCATCTAATTAAGATTTAATTTTTATAATGATAATTAATTATATGTTAATAAAATGTAAACTCATCTTATAATGATTAAATCCACTCATATGGACTTAATTAGATTTAGTTCGTCCATGTAATCTTAATCCTACATCCGTGTGTTTTATAAACTCAAATGGGTAACGTCAATCAACATAATTCATTTTCCTTTCAACAAAAGCAAAATGTATAGCAAAGAGCAACTTTAACTCCTACTTCTCGTCGCTGTGTGAGTTTGCCAGCAATCAGGGCAGCGGATCCATCGGCCCTCCGAAAGGAGACGGGAAAGGAAAGTAACAATCTTGTCCAAAATCAAACAGTGATGAGTCCATTGCACCTTGCGCCATTTCTGCATCTGCTAAGAGAACATTATATTATATAAAAATCGACAATTAACAACTACAACTTCGACACAAATCAAAATATATAATAATTTTCTAATTAATTTTTACTTGGTTGCAGTGGAATGTCTGCGTTGGGGGGAGGTTCATGGTACTCCTCCATTCTATCCCAGTTTTCGTATGCTTCCCGAGCCAAGTGCTTTACTAGATCCTGCACGTACGATGGCTAAGAAAGAGTTATATCTGCATCTTAATCTAGGCTATATATCTAGACTGAATAAGTAATGATCAAGTAACAGAACGGAGAACTTTACTCTGTCCTGTTTGCTACTAAGTTCGTTTGGAGTGAAAACTCGACCATCGGGTACAATTATCTTCTCAACCTGGCAAACTGAGTTAACGACGACGACGTTCAATTGGTCTCCCCTATGCAGATAAAGTTCGTTTCCAGTAACGCATTTTTTTGCGTGATTCGTGATCGTCGCCCATGTTTGATCTGATATCCGTCGTCCGACAATCTGTTGCAAAAGAACTTTAACTAGCCACATATTGAATACGGTAGAGCTAGCACTATTATATGGTGTATGGATCTTAGAGAATTTTGATCAAATCACTTAAGTTAACTTGAAAATTATAAACTAAATGAAGACTTGCATATCCTGTACTATGATAGAATAGAATAGAAAGTTTTACACTCCGAAGCTTGGGTTCGTCGATGAAGAGTAGCTTCAAGAAATCTTGGACCGTCTTAATATTATGAGATGCTAGATTGGAGCGGAATTTGTTGCCAATCTTCTCGAGCCGCCACACATCATCACATAGAGCCGGCGGATTATGCTTCTCGTATGCTTCACAAACGCAACGTATATATATTTGTCGTTGCAGACAATTTAAACATAAAATATAGAGTTATCTTTGGCTCCTTACAAATAGAATGGGAGTCTTACCTCTTCCTCTGCGGTCCTTTACCCTGAATGGCTCGGTGAAGGCTTCTTTAATTCTTGGTCCCTCGTAGCTTCCTGGCACAACTCGAGCACCGATCCTGAACTTCCCGATCTTGTCCCAACTCGAGTTGTCCGTGAAGAATACCTTGGGGAAGGCCACAGATCCATCACTTAGGTA